>NC_047656.1:426267-444394 GCF_902201215.1 Prunus dulcis | reverse complement strand
CCTTGAAGCTCTACTCCATTGCCGACTTCCAATAGGTAGTCTTGATGGTCATTTTCTTAATCTCTGTGGGATTATGTGAAATTGGTTTTATTTTGATTGCTTGGGTTTCTATGAAATTAAATTGCTTTGAGTAATGTTTTTTGAATCTTCATGCTTATCCATCTGGGTTTTTACCAAATTCATTTAGATTGCTATGGATATGTGAATTTTGAAACTTGGGATTTTACATTTGATGTAGTAGATCTGTATAGTCTGATTGTGATGAGTCCTTGTTCAATGCTGTGTTATTGTTGTTTTATTGTGTTATGTTGCTATTGTATTGTGGTCGTATTGCAGTGATTTGGTCGTGACTTCAAATGTTTTAATGAAATGTTGTTTTGTCATGGTTAGAAATGGAGACAATTGTTATTCTGGAAGATAAAAAGAAATATGTTGTCCAACAATTCACAAAATTTGAAGAATATAACCATGAATGGTTAAATGTTTCAACAACGGCTTCAAGATGTTTTGAGATTATGCTTCAATCATCTCACCGGACTACAATTGGAGTGAAATTGATGTAGCTGGTGTTTGGCAGGTGCTGAATATGGGTGGAGAGGGAATGGCTCATCATAGCCTCATGCATGTAGTGAGGATGAAGGCCAAAGACATGGATCTTTTGATGGACCTCTAATAATTTGCATTTGTCAAGGTTTGTGTTGCTGGGTGAGGGTAAGTGCTGGTTCGCTTCATATTTTGGTGGGTGGCAATTTATATTGAATATCAAAATTGAAGGTAGTATGAAATGGATGTCTGGGTATTGTACGTGTATTGACCTAATATTGCCACCCTTGTGTTCTTATATCGCTACTTGTTTGTCAGTATATTGTATTTATATTGACCTAATATTGCCACCTTATTGTATGTATTTTGTGTCAGCTGGTACTCAGAAGTGTGGCACTTGTTTGTTTATTCTACGATTGTAACCCTACATTGTCTATATATTGCATAATAATGACGGGCCACTGTTATACCTCCCTAAAAACAAATTATAGATCAATTTATATATCAAGCTGTACGAAAAACCTCAACTAAACAATCTAAAGAATAAGTATGCTAACTATGATGACAACTCCAAAATAAAAGCACAATTTGAAAACCGAATCAGAAGTACATCCCTAGTGGTATTGATTAGACGTACTACCCAATTTTGTTTCACAAAATGAAAATTGATGCATATTCCTACTCCAAAATGAGTACAAGTTATCTGCCATGTCTAAAAAATGGATACAGTTTATCTGCCATGTCTACAAAATGGATACAGGTTATGTCCCATGTAAGGTAAGTAGCCACTGTCACCGACTATACAATTTCCCAATATCACCATGTACAACATGGCCGCAGACCCTGTAAATGATTTCAAGTTGCTAAACAGAATAACTAAAGCAAATAGTTGTATCGAACTAGATGGATCACCATATAAAGCAGCTCCACCAGAGCTTCCATGTCTGCATATTCATATAAAGGATAAACTGAAATAATTAAATTATGACTGAATGGCCAAGTGATAAGTGAAGACTGAATTGAATTGAGAAACATTATCACCTGTATCTCATATATACGCCTCCCCCCTCAAAGCCTCTATCTTAAGCTTTAGTCGGTAATAGGTGATCTTCGATGGGTCAATTTAATCCAAAAAAATGCCGGCACTAAGATGCTCGATGAATTTGATTGTCATTATTCCGCAAGAGGCACTGTTGGGCAATAAGTTCAGAAATTAGAACTGCACTTATTTACAATATCAATCAACTCCATTACATTAACATAGTTTACCCATCACATTGTTGGGGCAAATCTCCAATGCTGCAAATTGTGCAACAAAAACTAATATACATCCCTGCCCCACCTAGCTACTTGGCAGCTGAACCAAGGCCTAAAGGTGCATGTCACATCGAAGATATTTCCCTTAGTAATTCTTCAAGTCCGTTCTCAAACAAGTGATTCATCTTATATGACTTGTTTCTCATGTGTCCTTCAAATTACTTGTCTCTCGCTCCAACTTCTGTCTCACAAGGATTTAAGTCTTTTTGACAATTAACTAACAACACACCCAGTACTCTGCCACTCCTGCATAATATAATATTTAAAGACACATCTCCAAACATCAGATAATCATGAGATAGTTTAAGCTAGAATGGGAAGGTGTGGTAGCAGAAGCCTAATTGAGAACAATTCAAGACTAACGATAGAAATCTATCTGACTAAAAAGAGTTTTAAAAAACAAGAAGACATCGATTAACAATTGATTGACTTCAAGGTATAATGTAATGGAGCATCCTATGAATTAGTGGCAACCACAATAATGACTCCAATATGCCCTCCTTTCAAATGTAAGAAAATGAATGAAATTAGCACCATCCCTTTAGTTTCTTCTTAACAAAATAAGAGGTATGTATGTATTGTTTGCTTTATCGATATCAAAGATAAATTAATAAATAAACCATCAAAACTGTATAAAATGTTTGTTAGACATGTACAATTACAAAATTAAAAGTTCTCCTCAGATACAGAGTTCTCTAAGTATCCATACACACAAAAAAAAAAAAAAAGCAAAAGCTTCAAGAGTTAGCTTATAGCAAAATCCATGTCCCCATTTCTCGAAACCACACCTGCTGATGGTAGGTTCCCATCTTCACTCATTTCCCGCTTTCTTTTAAGCAGACAATGATCAAGCACAAAAGAGCAAACTTTTAAAGAACTCATATTACACCACATATGGTTCTTTGCCCTTTGTTTAGACTTTGAATATTCATCCCCAAACTAAAATTCCAAAGAATCACAAGAAAATATGAAAAAGAAAGAAAGTTATAAATAAAAAAGTCAAATTAACAAGCATTATTCTCGAACAAAAAGTATGATATGGTTGGGAGTTTACAAGTTAAAAATGATATACACAGGTTAATTGTCTTAGACTTTAGATATCATCTTCAAGAAAGAAAATTGATACTGATTAGACTTGTAAGAAGGTTAAATGCAATGGTCATAAAGACCCATAGTAAGCCACCAAATACCAATTAATAACTACTACAAAAACCATTATAAAACCATAATAAACTAGAAATACAACAGCACTAAAATGCCAATACAATATCACAAAAATAGCAATACACTAGCAAAAAAACAACAATACGACATCAATAGCAACAGCAAAACAACAGTAGTGCAAGCATCAAACCCATTCACTGTTTCAAACAAGGAATCATCATAATAAGACAATTTCAAAGAAACCCGAAACCAATTTCAGGGAAACCCTGAACCCTAAACCAATTTCGAACAAACCACTAAACCAATTTCATAGAAACCCATAAACCCTAAACCAACTTCAGAGAAACCCCTAAATTGTAAGAAAATGACGATGAACAGTAACTGTTGGAGGTGAACAATGGAGTTGAACTTCGATGAACAGATTTCGCTGGGAGAGGAAGAGAGAAGAGAGAGTGAGAGCTGAGCAACGAGAGACGAGAGAGTGAGAGCTAAGCGACGAGAGAGTGAAGAGAAAGTGAGAGACGGAGCCAAGGGAGAGCTGAGAGAGAACTTCAGCAAAAGTGATATGTGTGCAATAAGTGGACAATAAATATATATATTTATAGGTGATAGTTCCAAATTTTTTGGAAAGAGGTGGTATTTTCAGTTAAAATTATAAATAAAAAAGGTGGCATTTAGAGCTATTTCCCCAAATTGGTTGTTTCAATGAGTGCATTCATGGGAATGGGAAGATATTTATTTGAAGGTTGATTAAATATTTTGTTTCCACATTTTCTAAAAGCAACTGAACTTTTTTTTGCTCTGATGATGTTAAGCTTACATGTAAACAAGCTTATATTTATGAATTAAAATTTGGATCAATAAATCTCTAATGATATTTATTTATTTTTAAAATGGGGGAAATTTATTTCCTCAACTCGCAGATTCACATACCATATTTCAGTACAATATTGGCCTTGAATTTGGGGCGTGACAATATCTACTGTAAAATAAATAATATATTATATTCTTTTTTTTTAAAATACAAATTAACCATAAAACTTCTTAATTTGTCTTATACTTATCTCCCTTAAATCTTGTAGGTTAGTATCTAATATTTGAACTAAAAACTCCTGCATTTCAACATTTTTTTTTTCTTGTTCTCTTTTCATGTCTGAGTACTTTAATAGTGTAGATGATAAGATTAGTATTCAACAATTTTAAAATATGACATTCAAGAAACTTATGATGGTATATATTACTAATCAATATAAAATGATATTATGAAGTGGGCCAAAATAAGTAGTTAGTGTAGTAATAACTTATTAACCGGTTAGTGGTTGAGGGCTCCTATTCAAATTATTTTCTAAAATTTTGTGTAGGGACCCCTCTAATGTGAAATCTGACTTCGCCACTATATGAATGTTGCATTGCAGCAGATCCCCAACCATTCGAAGAGCATGGAATTTCAATTTTACATGTATGTATATATTACTATCAACACTAAGTATCCACAAAATATATACACACATGTAAGGCTGAAAACAAGAAAACGATAAAGATTCATCTCTCTATACATCAATATCTTTAAATTCATTATTTATATAAACGATGTGATCATCCTTAATATATATCTCCAGTCACTTTGGTTAACTTACTATCCCCGCCAATTGTGAAACATCCATAAAGAATGCCAACACTGCTGCAAAGATACTAGTTGTAACCGTGCTCTCCAAAGGAACGTGGGTGTTTTTATTAATGTCTGAAAAAAAGTGATGGTATACCAAAAGAGCAGCTGGACATATCTCATTTAATCTCAATGTATGTGTTATAGTTTCAACCTAATTGCTCACGTGTGTGTAGACCATTCGACTTCCTAGGATTGCAAGAACGGCATCAAACCTAAGATTGAAACTGACTCAGCCTTATGGCATGTTTATTAATTCATAATTGGATTAGGAGTTGAATTGAGGAGAATTAGATTCCGGATTCCTATCGAAATTGTTTACTAAACCATATGGATTGAAGAGAGTTAGGGGGGTGTATTCAATTGAGATTTTAAAAAACTATTTAAAAATAAAAAAAATTCAGTGGATTTAATCTGAATGTAATGACTTATAAGATTTTATTGATAATTTTGTATAATCAAGATTTTAACTTTTGGATTTTAAAGATTATATCATAAGATTTTATAAGATTTGAAGGACCACATGGATTTATATCTGGGTCTGACTTAAATACTCACGAGCAACTTCTCAGTGGGTCACCCATCCTGGGATTGCTCTAGCCTCAATTCGCTTAACTTTGGAGTTCCCATGACTACGAAGTCAATGAGCTCTCAAAAGACCTCGTGCTAGATGGAGGCAAGCATGTACATATAAGGCACATCACCCCCTCTCCGTTCGTCAATGTGGGATGTTACAATCCACCCCCCTTAGGGGCCCGACGTCCTCGTTGACACACTCGCACAACACGGCAGAGTGACTATGATACCAAATTGTCATATCCCGGGATCGGCTCCGCCGTAGCACGATATTGTTCGCTTTAGGCTCCCCTCTCTGCCCTCATAGTTTTGTTTCTGGGAACTCACGAACAACTTCCCAATAGGTCACCCATCCTGGGATTGCTCTAGCCTCAATTTGCTTAACTTCAGAGTTCCCATGACTTCGAAGCCAATGAGCTCCCAAAAGGCCTCGTGCTAGATAGAGGTGGGCATGTACTTATAAGGCACATCACTCCCTCTCCATTGGTCGATGTGGGATGTTACAGCACAGCTAGTAACTCCACTCAAATAGTATAAAAGGAACTTGCTTGTGTTACCTTATGAACTGTTACTGTTATGAGATATCATGTGGTTCTATGCAAGTGGAGTTTCTACCTTATGTTTTTTTTGGTCGTAGTATTTTCTCTTCTTTCCCCTACCACCTTTTTCTCTTGTATCCATGTTGACCGAGGCAACAAGAACAATATATATATATATATATATATTCTCGTTGGTCATCTTGTGTGTGAATTTCTAGTCTTGTTCGTCTAATGGATAGTTTCATTGAATCTCAAAGCTCTAAAAAAAAATGCATAAAGAAAGTTGACATGTATAGAGTAACAATATGCTTTGGCTGAACTGTATACTATTCTCCGGGAAAAAAAGGGGAAAAATAAAAGAAAAGACGAAAAGTTACTTCCCTTGAAATTCTCCCAAACCTCCTATGAGTAAACAACATGAATCATAACTATATGCAAAGAAGGTGAAGTGGGTTTGCATGTATAGCAGAGAAGGTGAAGTGGGTTTGCAGTTAGAGTTGCAGAGATGGCTGGTGGCGATGAAGCTTTGGGTGTTGAAGTTGGCTTTGAGAGAAGGCGAAGTGGATGAGCACAAAAAACAATCTCACGTGAAAAAAAAAAATCTCATGGGTTAGGGTGGGATTTGAGGTAGGGATACGTCTCACTAAAATGTCTCACACAATTTAGCATTTGAAAAAATCCTTCGAAATTAACAAGTTTTTGAATACCATAAGACTTTTTGTTACTTGTTTAAAGTCTTGATTGAATACCACAAGATTTTGACTCTCTTTAAAAAAATCCTAATAGTCTTAATGGAATACCACAAGACTTGTTTAGATTATTTAAAAGTCTTAATTGAATACCACAAGACTTATTTATCCTAAAATAATATTTTAAAATCTCAATTGAATATACCCCTTCCAGATTCCGGATTCCGAATTTGGAAAGGTATTTTTTTGTTTGTCTAACTTAGCACGCATGATGATTTTTCTTCTCAATCCATAAGGAGATTGTGTCACCACCATTATTACTTACAAAGCTGTTCCACGATAATACTTACTGTGACGTAAAAACTAAATCAAAGCCGAGAATTTTTGTTCACTACTAATGTCACAAGATGATTCTCAACCTCATCTGCTTTCCTAAAGAGAAAATTTACGCATTTCACTCAATTTCAAGTAGTTCTAATCTAATCTACCCAATAAAACCCATCAAATTTGAGCAGAAACTTCAAAGCAGGAAAAGGAGAAGGGGGTAAGTTGTTAAAGAGGGAAGAGCAAAGAAATAGATCCAGGTAAGAATCTGATAGATCACATCTCCATCACATTCGTAACCTTACAGATTATAGTCATAGACTCATAGCCTTCTTCCCACAGTTTTAGGGAAAAAGATACTGAAACAACACATGAGTGGTTTATTAAAGCAACTTAGGCTGTGCAAAACATACAATTATTGACTTTGTGGTTGTAGTCTGCATGTTGGACAATACCACTTTCCCTTGAATCTTGTCTCTGGTGTCAGCCCAACGCATGCATAATGGAACCATTCGCCTCCTTGGCACTGTCAATTAGTAAAAATTACACATGATAAAAGAACAAATACGTAAGTAGTAAATTGCACTAGAGTAACTTTGTCTATTTTATTTTTCTACAGCCAATGACAACCAATAAGCTAGAGTATTCAGGAACTGTTACGGCTTTTGTAGTCAAACAAGGTTATGCAATAAGAAAACACCACAATATTCTCACCAGTTACAAGTCCTAAATATATGAAGTGGTTCCATAGTAAGCTGATGTGGATTTACTTAACATTTTCAACTTCAAGCATGTAGAAAGTGATAACAAAGATACTGTTAAACATAAAACAAAAAAGATGAGCTATACGCTGTTATAACTATGAGCCTGATCTACAACCCCCACCTCAAAGGGAGGGGGATGTGCGAATTTTCAGGTTTCTATGCCCTATTGATCCTTCAAGAGTGCATGTGAATTGTAACCCATTCATTTTTGTGCTATTATATATGCACAAAACTCAAAGTTTCTTTTAATTTACACTGTTAGAAGGAAAAATCTTGAGAAAACAAATGCAGAAGATCCTACTATAAATATTCTGTAAGAGATTTAACGCTGATCAATTTAACATGCAAATACTATGAGCACTGTCATAAAAAAATCTCATGACTAATGCTAATATTTGTTTTTGCAGCTGGGGCAAACGAACTTCTAAATTTAATGTACAGATGAATTCTATTCAGAAAGAAGAATAAAAGATAATTAATTAGGTAATCAGAAGGGAAAGAAAAAGACATAAAGAATGAACCAAAATGACTTACATTTTCATTGTCACAGGCAATCATATCTCCAAAAGAGACCTGAAGAATCGTGTTAATTCCTTTAGTTCAAAACATTTAAACTGAAGAAAATGTAAAAGTAATGTGCACAATAGTAGCTTAAACTGAAAATAACAAAGATGTAACGAAAAGGCAGAACCTGATGGCAAACGCAGTAGGTAGGTTCATTTGGATCAATGGGTTGCTCAACATCAACAGGGACAGCATAGTCCTTTTTATGGCTTCCTGGGGGAGGCATGAGTTCAAAGTCCCTATCGCGCTCTCGATCCCAGTCCCTATCCCTAAAATCAAGCCTTTTTGATTGAGGTGTTACATACATAGGCTTGCGCTTTTCATTTTTAGGGACTATAGGTAATGGAGGAAGAACTGCTGGTTCATCTGGTGGTATTTTTCCTTCTGAGAGAATAAAAAGCAGATAATAAGATAAATAAATAGTTAATAAATGTTCTCCCTCATTGGTTTCAAGATGTGCACCCTCAAAACAAACAGAGACGCCTGAACTGGCTGATATAGTTTATGGCTAGTAAAATGTAGGTAGGACTTCCTTGATGGGTTTCCAAATGGCAGAACTCATCTACTAAGTATAGGCGAGCAGAAAGTATGGCTTAGTAGAGTTCAATGGAGTTGAGCTTTGATTTTGTTAACTTTTCTACCTTTTTCTTCGTCCATGGCCTATTACCTTCAAGTGGCCTAACTAACTGGACTATAACTAAAAGTACTTTTGTTTCAGAATTCATTGAATGGTTTCTGATCCTTCAAAATATAGTATGGACTATTGGGACAACAGTAGACTTTCACAAAGTCATGTACCTTGCTTTAAATCTTCTGCAAAGTGATTCAGATCCTCGTCAAGTCGTTTTACATGACTATCTATCTGATGCAAACACAACATGAAGAATTTCTGTAAGTTCCAATCATAAAAGATTCAAAAATTCCCAAGGCATTTGAAGCCACAAAATAAGGAAAAAATACAGGGAGAGTAGGTATACTACATGTACAATCTAAAACATATAAAAATTAATATGCCTCAAGGCTTATGCCTAACCTTGCAAGACTGAAATGCCTCACATACGAAGAAAAGAATTGAACTATTAATTTGAAAAAGTGGTGCTACATACTCCCATCTAGGATGCATTGTCATGTTCTCTCGTGGAGCATTAATTGTTACAGAGAAGAATCTAGCAACACATTAAGTGAATTTTAACAAAGACTTATGTTTGAAAGGCTTGTTCATTCAAGAATGGGGTGATACCCTACTGGTTCTTCAAACTTAATATTAGTTGAATGGTAATCAAGCTTATGTCATACCATTTGAAACTAGCTCAAGATATTCGCTTATGTCAGCGACAATACCACCAGATAATAGGACCTTTCAACTAAGCAAGGCACTATACGAAATTCCTCAAGTAAATCATTCTCTACATTAGGATAAAGCAATCCCAGAAAGCTCCACCAAAAATGTGAATTATCCAATTTAAATAACAACTCTTTTGGCAGTTAAATTATGTGTCCGAGAACAGAAACTGACTACCATGAACTGGCATTTCATAAAAAATGCAATTAAAAACCCATAATAGAATTCCACCAATTATAGCAAAAAATAAAAAAGTAACAGATGAAGTATAATATTTGAGCACCCCATTGAATAACTTGATAGAATTCAAGGAAACCCATCAGACAATATGGTTAAAAGAGAAGCTTACCAGGTCATAAGCTTGTTGCGCCAACAAAACCTTCTCAGTACACAGACTCAATGCATTATCTTGATTTGCTTCGATTTCTTTTCGGATTTTCTCAATTGCCGCTTCATCTTCTTCATTGTTATTATAGCTATGGTTATTGTTCCATTTCTTTGAGCTCTGTGAAGACAATCCCAAACAGTACTTAGTCTGCTGCCTCGTCTGGTGTATCATGGCTTATTTGCAAACACAATAATTTATCAACTTATCAGAATTTTCAATCGTACAGCTCTAAAAATTCAAAAAAGAAAGGTACAGAATTGAAGAAGCGTGGAGTTACATTGGGAGCGTTCGTCGAGTTCTCGGATGGTGTTGAGGAGCCTCTGGAGCTCAGCAGGCAATGTGCTTGCGTCTTTGAAAACCCAAATGCAAATTCAAATTCATACGAAATTCAGTTCAAACTAATTTTAGTGGAAAAATATAAATAATTACAAGTCCAATTGAATTATCGAATACATCTTACATTCAAGATAGTCGTCGACGTACACTCCAGTCCGTGCAATTGCCATCGCAGGAAGTTTGGGGATTTTTGCTATCTAGGGTTTCTCTGCGAACTCTTGTTCAACCGGACAAAGCAGACAAGCGGCGTCGTTTAGCTTAAAACCTCAACATGAAAAGAAAAAAGAAAAGAAATAGTATAGCCGCAGCGATACTCGGTTTTTCTAATTTATTTAAAACTCGGTCTTTCTAATTTTTTTTAAAGAAATAGTATAGCCTGGCGGCTATATTCGGTTTGTTAAATTTTTTGGCTTTTTATCACAAATAGTCCTTGAGATTTACGAAATTATCATGAATGGTCCTAGAGGAATTGCCTCGTGGATGTCAACCCAGGTCTTGTTTTGTCCAATTGAGTGGGTATTGGTGTTGCCCCCTTAAGGTCTAGTTACGATTAGGAATACGCCCTCTATCTTTATCCATAGATCCTTTACTTATACTTATTCATTTAGAACTTATTCATTTAGAATAGAAGTAAGTAAACAATAGGGTTGGTAACTCGGGGATAGACTTGGTCCCCTAGCGACTCAAAAATGCACCACCTCTTAGGTTTTTTTGTGACATTAATAGTCCTTAACGTTAGGTCTTTTTATCATAAATGATCACTGCCATTAGAAATTTTGTTAAGTATGACGTGGAAGATAATTAGAGCCTACATATCCAATCACATCATGACATATGGATTAAATAAATAAATAAATAATTTTTTTAATGAAAATTCCCTAATTTTTTTTTTTTTGCAACTTTCCTTTCCCCTCCCTCTACTCTGTCTCTCTCCTCCATGTGCTCTCCCACTCCGTCTATTTTTTTCTTGCCTACTGCCACCTGCAAGAAAAAAATATAAGATATACAGTGGCAGAGAAAATGTATAGTTATGAAACTATATCTTTGTGGTAGAGAAAGGAGTGTTTAGTTGTATATCCTACAAAATAATATAACCCATATTTTGTACATATTTGTATAGTTGTATATCATAACCCACAACCTGGGAATCTCCCTATGTTTTTTTCTCATCCACTGCCACCCGCAAGAAAAAATGGTCTCAATTTTTTTTAAACACTGCCACCCTCAACCCACGCCCTACTCCCCCACCCTCTCCCCTCTGTATTTTCTCTCCTCCTCTACTCTACCCCTATGTTTTGTTTGAATAAATGTTTGTGTGAAAGGATATGTGGAACTGCCTTATGCAAGTGATTATTTTTCAAAATATACAGAGGGAGAAGGTGGGGTCGGACGTGGGTTGCGGTTAGGGATAGCTTGTAGAGGCAAGAAAAAAAAACAGAGGGAAAGGGAGAGCACAGGGAGGAGAAAGAGGCTAGAGGGGGAAGAGAGAGGACAACAGGGGGCACAGAGAGAGAGAGAGAGAGAGAGAGGCTAAATGGATTTTTAATTTTTTTATTATATGGATTTTCATTAAAAAAATATTTATTTATTTAATCCACATGTCATGATTGGACATGTGGACTCCACTTATCTTTCACATTAGCCACTTAATATAATTTTTAATAACAATGATCATTTGTGATAAAAAGTCATAATGTTAAGGACTACTAGCCTCTTCACATGCGCTTCCGCACTTGTGAGAGACTTTTTTTTAAAAAAAAAATTTAAATTTTATTTTAGAATTAAAAAAGATAATGAGTAGTCGTGTTTCATAAAAATAGGATCCGTTATCTAATTTTTCTTTTAATTTTAATTTTTTTAATATAAAAAGTGTAAATTTACCATATTATCATCATTTAATTAATAATTTCAATTCTTAATCTTTGCATTAATCAATGGCATTTTCTGGTATTTCGAATGTTTCACCATTCTCTACCTTTTGCTTTATATATATAGATTAATGTCACAAAAAAAGCATTTGTGACAATTTCATAAACATCAAGGACCATTTGTGATAAAAAGCCAATTTTTTTCAAAGAAATAGTATAGCCGCGGCTATACTCTTTAACTATCTACTCTAAACCCTTTTTTTATATATAATGATTTTCCCATAATTTTCGTTTATCAATAAGAGTAATTTAGAGCATTATCCATTATTGTCAGGGCGTAGCCCAAGTCTCTATTATCCAATTTTGATTTCTTGCTTTTCCAAAGTTATTACATGTATAAATAATTTAGCATTTTTGTGTTTAATACTCGTATTATGCACGTACATAAGTATTTTTAAATAATACTTCCATTTTCCGTATACATCTTAAAAACTAGGTAAATGAGTATTTTTGAAAAGTAAATATATAATACACGTATTGTACACAGACGCACTTATTTTTCATGTTCAATACACGTGTTCTTTTACAAAATTTTCAATAATACACAAACAATTTACGTATTATACACAAAATACTCACATATTATTCAATAAAAATAAAATATACTAAAAATTTTAAATACTAATTATTCACTAAGTAAATTATAATTAAAATATAACAACTAATTAAAGTAATTAAAAAATATATATATTCAATGGGTATAGCCATGTGGTTATAAATAGAATATTCCAAAAGTATAGCCGCACGGCCATACTCTATAAATAGATTTTTTTTAGAGTGTAGCCGCGCTTTTGGGTCTTTTCCAGATAGACAGAGTGTTTGTTAGTGGTGGTTGTTTGGGCAGTTGAAGGAGTTGGATTGTAGTTGCTGTAGACGCGGGAAGACTCATCGTTTAAAATGCAGTTACTCTACAGAGGAAGCACACCACCCACACCTACAGTTATAAAGAAAACAAAACCGACGACCCTGGAAGCTTGGCGGGCAACTCCAATATGCCCACCAAGTATTGGATGAAAAACTCCAAAGAAGCTGCGTTCCGCCTAGGCTGTTGCTATGGACAAGTTTTCTATGTTTTCAAGAAACGGATTCAATCTTGCAAAACAATGAAATGTTTAATCAAACCCCCCACCGCCACTGCCTGCATCACCACAGCCATCAAACCACTCCAACCGCCAAACCCAATTGACACCAGTCACACCAGCATCACCCATACCCAATCGAAATAGGTACACACAAAACCAAATCCCACATCGACAAAGTCATTTAGTCTATGCTGCTTTATATATAATGATTTCCTGGAGGGCAATGTGTTTGTAGAAAGAAGACATGGTTGGCATCTCCCTGACAGGGCGGGAACAGCATCCCGGACTTGCCTGTTAACGTTATCACACATCCGGTGTATCTGATTACCATTTTTTTTTTCCTGCTGTTTTTGCCTTTTAACTTTCCAAATTTTTTTTTGAGGTCAAATCCAAATAATTCAACCTTAACCCAAGTTAATTGTTTTTTTTTGGTAAATAAATAAACGAAAAGATAATAAGGGAATATGATCTTTTTATATAAAAAAAATAAATACTGATATTTTTTTTAAAAAATATTTTGTTAAAATAGTATAGCCGCGCGATATACTAATGTCACACCCAAACAACCACCACTTCCTCACCCACTTCCAAACCATCACAACAAACACTGTCTATCTGGAAAAGACCCAAAAGCCCATAGACCTCACTGTTTCATGGACCTCCTCCATATCCCTCCCACCTCTGCCGAAATGGTCAATTGGCTGAAGCTGTTGCGCATTTCATCCAAATGAGACGAGCCGGCGTCGAGCCAAACCACATCACATCGTTACGCTTTTTTCCGGCTGTGCTCATTTTCCGGCCAAGGGTGTGTTGTTTGGGCCTTCGCTTCACGCTTACGCCTGGAAACCCGGCTTGGATACAAATAATATGATGGTGGGCACGGCGGTGATTGATATGTATGCAAAGTGTGGTGGGATGGATTTTTCTAGATTGGTCTTTGATGGGCTGGATGTGAAGAATTCAATGTCTTGGAATACGATGACGGATGGGTATATGAAAAATGGCGAGGTTGAGAATGCGGTCGAGCTGTTTGAACAAATGCCACACAGAGTCTTGGATGGTTTTGATTGGTGGGTTTGTCAAGAAAGGCCAGTTCGAGCAAGCATTGGAGTGGTTTCGTGAGATGCAGAATTGCTGCCTGTGCTGATTTGGGAACGCTTGGATTAGGCTTGTGGATAAACCGGTTTCTTGTGAAGCAAGATTTTAGAGACAACATTAGGATAAGTAACTCGCCGATCGATATGTATTCTTGATGTGGCTGTAGTGGTTTTGCTTGTCAAGTCTTCGAGAGCATGCCTAAAAGGACACTGGTATCATGGAACTAGATAATTGTGGGCTTTGCTGTTAATGGGCACGCAGAGGACCTCATGCAGAAGGAAGGGTTCAAGGCAGACGGGGTCAGCTTCACTGGAGCTTTTACCGCCTGCAGCCATGCCGGTTTAGTCAACGAGGGGCTCCATGACTTTGATAACACGAAGAGAATTCACAAAATAACCCCGAGAATTGAGCATTATGGGTGCATAGTTGATCTGTATAGCCGTGCAGGGATGTTGGAAGATGCCTTAAATGTAATAAAAAACATGCCAATGAAGCCAAATGAAGTTGTGGTGGGTTCTTTGCTAGCTGCATGTAGAACCAATGGGAATATCAGTTTAGCTGAAAGATTAATGAAGTACCTCTATGAGTTGGATCCTGGTGTTGATTCCAACTATGTACTCTTATCCAATATATGTGCAGCGGATGGTAGGTGGGATGGTTCAAGCAAGGTTAGGAAGAACATGAAAGCCCTCAGAATACAAAAGATGCCGGGGTTAGTTCAGTTGAGATTGACTGTAACATTCATGAATTTGTGGCCAGTAATAAATCTCATGTCGACGCTGAGCATATATATTCAACCCTAGAGCTTCTCTCTTTTGAGCTCAAATTATGCGGGTATGTTCCAGAAAACATTGTGAGGGAATCATACGAATTTGATTGATACTTGTAGATCATATGAAGATACAATACATTTTTGTAAGCTCCAAAATATATATGTCCATATAAATCTTTTTTGGGATGTGAAATCAAACCATTATTGGTTCTGTCAATATAGGATCAGTACAGTTTAGTTTCGTGATTTTTGAAATTAACTGGGTTGGAATATAATGTAAATAAGGGAAACAGACCCACATAACGCACAAGAAGGTGATAATGAATTCCTCCCTCACCGTTTTGACTTATCCTCCATCATAAACCACCAAACACTTTGATGCTTTGATTAGTTACAAGCCCACACTACTAGGCTCGACAATGGTAATGCTCCGTATATCACAAAGGCTCCTTTTTCCCCTTCCCCTAAAAGTAGGAAACGCTTCATTCAGTGCAATTTAACTGGAAATGGTGCATGTTTTGTTTTGAGACTGATATTATTAAACGAAACGAACTTGACATCAACTGTGTCAGTTAAGTAATTTTGGGAAATTAGCATGCTCACAAAATTATCCTGGCTTTTGTAAACTTGCAAGCTTTTACCCGCTCTGGCATCAAGCTTTGAACTTTAACCTGAAGGTGTGTGCTTGCTAGGGAAGAGATGATATATATACCTGAAAAAACCTGTGTTTGGGAAGAGACCATTGTATATGCCCTTAGCTAAGAAATTTTTCTTTTGTTGGTGAGTGAGTGACTGAAGCTGCAAGATGACCTGGTAGAATAACCTTACATATAATATATATTATATCTAGCTAATAAATAGACTAAGTCGAAAGAGGTTTGTGATCAAATGCAGTTGTTCGATAAATAAAAAAAATTGTAATTAGCAGGATGCCAATTCTATTGGTTAATTGACTAAAAACCTTTCTCATAAGTCAAGATCTATAAGAAATGATGGCATCCGCCAAAGTTTGGTTCTGTATATTCCAAAATCAATCTCTTTTCAATATCTGTATACCAAGAGTAAACTCTAATTTTCTTACTCTTGTCGATATGAGCTATCGTAGCATGCGATCCCCAAATCTTCTTGGTGAACAGTTAGCAGATCACAGAGAACCTCAGACGTTTTGATGGCATTTTTCTTTCAGTCTGAGAAGGGCAGAACTGACAAATTCTTACGTCCTTGGGTGGTTTACCGTCTGTAGCATTTTTGTCCATTGCCATCAACCTATACTTTTGCATAAACTAATATGCTTTAACAATGGTAGAGACAGGACATCCATCTATAATCTGTTCCATCTGTTCCCTGAAAAAATTCCTAGGCTAAGAACTCCCAGTAACTAGAAACCAACTTTCTATGTGCAACGCAAGCTTGTTTACCCCAGACTTGAGAAATCAAACTCACTGATGACCTTTTGCAAGCACTTCACTGTAAATGCCTGATAGAGATGCTACAGCAAGTCGTCTTCCATAAAGCATCTGTTCCACTCTCTCAGCTACCTCTACCTTCCCATGAATCCTACAAGAGCCCAACAACGCACCCCATAATGCCTCATCTGGTTCCACTGTCATCCCCAAACCAACTCCTCTGCCTCCTCCACCTGTCCCACCCTGCCTAACATATCCACCATACAGGTACAATGCTCCAACCCCGGCTTCACCCCGAACCTATGCTCCCCATAATTTCAAAATACTCCCTCCTCTTGTCTGTTAATCCGCCATGACTACACGCTGTCAAAACCGTAGTGAATGTCACCACATCTGGCCTCTCTCCTGCCTCCATCCTATCAAACAATTCAAATACCTCACCCAAACACTCCATGCATTCCATACCCGGCCAAAATTGCAAACCAAGAAATCTCATTTCTTATGAGCATTCTGTCAAACACTTTACGCGTACCAGCCAAATCACCACACTTAACACACATGCTGATCAACGCATTCAAGCTGACCAAATCTAAGGCAAACCCATTAACAAAAATGGCTCTATGTACTTGCTTTCCAAGCCTCAATTCCAATAATCCAGCACAAGATTTGGGAACCACAGGCAAGGTATGGCGGTCAAAGGCTTTAATGGGAGCAAGCATGCGGATAAAAATGGACAAAGATTGAGAGAAGAAGCCCTGACACGAATGGGCTGTAATGAGGGTGTTGAAGAGGAAGGTGGGTTGGCGATTACAGGAGAAGAGGAGGTTGGCCTGGTTCAGTTGGGCACAGGAGGCATAGGAGAAAATGAGCTTGGTTCGTATGAAGTCGTGGCGGGAAATGCAGAGCCTTATAGATTTAGCGTGGAGGTGTTTGAGGGTTTGGAGGTTCTTAGTGTTGATTATTGCCTCAAACCAATAGTCAAAAGTGATGGATATTGACAAGTTGCAATGTGAATGCATTAATTGGCTTTCACAAATGGTGGTAGGCTATTGTTGTTTTGGCTAACCTTTTGGCTTCTTATAGTCAAAAGTGATGGATATTGACAAGTTGCAATGTGAATGCATTAATTGGTTTTCACAAATGGTGGTAGGCTATTGTTGATTTGGCTAACCTTTGGCTTCTTTGAGAAGCCACTTCCTTTGGCTATAAATTGGAAGCAAATGGTTTCATTTGAAGCATCCAACCAAGTGTTGAGTAGAAGAGAAAAATAGCAAGAAAGGCATTTTGCCAAAGAGTGAAACAAATTCTCTCTAGTTGTTCTTTGCTTTGTATCATTGTTTTCTCTTCCTTTGTGAGTGTGTGAGGTTGGGTGTATTTGGGTCTTTGGGAAATTGAGTGGTAAACACTATTGTATATCTCCATTGATTATAGTGGAATACTCCATCGCCTCCAAACTGGATGTAGGCAATTGCCGAACCAGTATAAATCTTGGTGTTGTTCTTGTTGATTATTTTGTTCAATTTTTCTCCTGCCTGTTGTTATTTATTTTTCACTCGCAGTTGGTTGACGCTTCCGCACAACAAGTGGTATCAGAGCTCCAGTTTTTCGACTGGGGTTTCGTGGGAGTGA
>NC_047656.1:380571-426257 GCF_902201215.1 Prunus dulcis | reverse complement strand
TAACAACTCTTTTGGCAGTTAAATTATGTGTCCGAGAACAGAAACTGACTACCATGAACTGGCATTTCATAAAAAATGCAATTAAAAACCCATAATAGAATTCCACCAATTATAGCAAAAAATAAAAAAGTAACAGATGAAGTATAATATTTGAGCACCCCATTGAATAACTTGATAGAATTCAAGGAAACCCATCAGACAATATGGTTAAAAGAGAAGCTTACCAGGTCATAAGCTTGTTGCGCCAACAAAACCTTCTCAGTACACAGACTCAATGCATTATCTTGATTTGCTTCGATTTCTTTTCGGATTTTCTCAATTGCCGCTTCATCTTCTTCATTGTTATTATAGCTATGGTTATTGTTCCATTTCTTTGAGCTCTGTGAAGACAATCCCAAACAGTACTTAGTCTGCTGCCTCGTCTGGTGTATCATGGCTTATTTGCAAACACAATAGTTTATCAACTTATCAGAATTTTCAATCGTACAGCTCTAAAAATTCAAAAAAGAAAGGTACAGAATTGAAGAAGCGTGGAGTTACATTGGGAGCGTTCGTCGAGTTCTCGGATGGTGTTGAGGAGCCTCTGGAGCTCAGCAGGCAATGTGCTTGCGTCTTTGAAAACCCAAATGCAAATTCAAATTCATACGAAATTCAGTTCAAACTAATTTTAGTGGAAAAATATAAATAATTACAAGTCCAATTGAATTATCGAATACATCTTACATTCAAGATAGTCGTCGACGTACACTCCAGTCCGTGCAATTGCCATCGCAGGAAGTTTGGGGATTTTTGCTATCTAGGGTTTCTCTGCGAACTCTTGTTCAACCGGACAAAGCAGACAAGCGGCGTCGTTTAGCTTAAAACCTCAACATGAAAAGAAAAAAGAAAAGAAATAGTATAGCCGCAGCGATACTCGGTTTTTCTAATTTATTTAAAACTCGGTCTTTCTAATTTTTTTTAAAGAAATAGTATAGCCTGGCGGCTATATTCGGTTTGTTAAATTTTTTGGCTTTTTATCACAAATAGTCCTTGAGATTTACGAAATTATCATGAATGGTCCTAGAGGAATTGCCTCGTGGATGTCAACCCAGGTCTTGTTTTGTCCAATTGAGTGGGTATTGGTGTTGCCCCCTTAAGGTCTAGTTACGATTAGGAATACGCCCTCTATCTTTATCCATGGATCCTTTACTTATACTTATTCATTTAGAACTTATTCATTTAGAATAGAAGTAAGTAAACAATAGGGTTGGTAACTAGGGGATAGACTTGGTTCCTTAGTGACTCAAAAATGCACCACCTCTTAGGTTTTTTTATGACATTAATAGTCCTTAACGTTAGGTCTTTTTATCATAAATGATCACTGCCATTAGAAATTTTGTTAAGTATGACGTGGAAGATAATTAGAGCCTACATATCCAATCACATCATGACATATGGATTAAATAAATAAATAAATAATTTTTTTAATGAAAATTCCCTAATTTTTTTTTTTTTGCAACTTTCCTTTCCCCTCCCTCTACTCTGTCTCTCTCCTCCATGTGCTCTCCCACTCCGTCTATTTTTTTCTTGCCTACTGCCACCTGCAAGAAAAAAATATAAGATATACAGTGGCAGAGAAAATGTATAGTTATGAAACTATATCTTTGTGGTAGAGAAAGGAGTGTTTAGTTGTATATCCTACAAAATAATATAACCCATATTTTGTACATATTTGTATAGTTGTATATCATAACCCACAACCTGGGAATCTCCCTATGTTTTTTTCTCATCCACTGCCACCCGCAAGAAAAAATGGTCTCAATTTTTTTAAAACACTGCCACCCTCAACCCACGCCCTACTCCCCCACCCTCTCCCGTCTGTATTTTCTCTCTCCTCTACTCTACCCCTATGTTTTGTTTGAATAAATGTTTGTGTGAAAGGATATGTGGAACTGCCTTATGCAAGTGATTATTTTTCAAAATATACAGAGGGAGAAGGTGGGGTCGGACGTGGGTTGCGGTTAGGGATAGCTTGTAGAGGCAAGAATAAAAAACAGAGGGAAAGGGAGAGCACAGTGTCACGGCCCGCATGTTCAAGGCCCAATTCAAGGCCCAACCCGTTGGATTGATCATGCTGGACCTCTTAGCCCATATGTCCAGATTCGTTGTACCGTAGTTGGTAGGTGACATAGTTGGTGGATGGTGTTAGGTGAGATTGAATCTTAGCCACCAATATGTTAGGTGAGATTGAATCTTAGCCACCCAACATGTTAGGTGAGATTGAATCTTAGCCATCAACATGTTAGGTGAGATTGAATCTTAGCCACCCAACATGTTAGGTGAGATTGAATCCTAGCCACCCAACATGTTAGGTGAGATTAAATCTTAGCCACCCATTATGGTGGTAGGTAGGATAAGGAATGTATATAAGGAGGATGTCACATTGTGAATCCTCACCTCACAACTTGTAAAGCATTGAGTAGCAATACAAGCATATATTCTCCCAAACATTCTTGAGTGTTCTTCTTGTGTTCTTGAGTGTTCTTATTGTGTTCTTGCTCTTGCAAGTGTTCTTTGCTTGTTTCGATCTTATATTGTAGGAAGGAGGCTGACTTAGCTTGTTCGAGAGGCGATCAAGTCTAAGGCCTCACGGAAGGAAGACTCCGAAAAAGTCATCCCGTGACAGTTGGTATCAGAGCAAAAGCTCGAATCATTCAAAGAAGCATGTCGAAGAGCGGATCATCAGATGTGGAGACAGACCTGTCAAAGGTCAACATGGATCGTGGGGGCAAATCAAAGAGGGAACGATCTAGAGATGCGGTGGCCGTGATGGAGAAGCGGCTTTCTAAGATGGAGAATGCCGTGGTCGAGCTCGATCAGCGACTCGAAGAGGACGTCCTTACAAAGGGGGGCTTCGAAACTGTAGCGGATGAGCTTCAAGGCCAATTCCAGGGAATACTCAACTCCGCGCTAGACGACATCAAGCTAGATGTTCAAGCCAAGTTAGATCATTTCTTAGCGGAGCTTACTTCGCTTCGTGATGAGATGAAGGATGTGAAGGGAGATTGGGCTTTGTGCAAGGAAGTTGTCTTGAACAAGACCCGGACTCCGAAGGAACCCAAGTTGCTAGATTCTTTCAAGCCCAAATCCTATAATGGGAAGAGGGAGGCGAAGGAGCTAGACACTTTCTTGTGGAATATCGAAAGGTATTTCAAGTATCTAAAGCTCGAGGATGATGAGCCCAAGATCAATGCGGCAACGTTGTTTCTCACCGACAATGCTCTCATGTGGTGGCGTCGTCGATCTATGGAGATCGAACAAGGTACGTTTACACTTGAGACTTGGGAAGATTTTAAGAAGGATATTATGTTGCATTTCTATCCAGAGAATGCCAAGTATGAGGCAAAGGAGAAGCTAAGATGGCTGAAGCAAACCGGGAGCGTGAAGGACTACGTCGCCACGTTCACCAACCTGTTGTTCGAGGTGCCTAGCATGATAGATGAAGACAAGCTCATGTACTTCATGAGTGGCCTACAGAATTGGGCCAAGCTGGAGTTACAAAGGAGACACGTCCAAACTTTGTCAGAGGCAATTGCTGCAGCTGAGTCTCTTGTAGAGTTCAAGAGGAGTGATCAAGGCGACTCCAAGTTCAACGGAAAGAAAGGTGGCAATGGATCCGGGGGGGGAGACAACAAGCCAAAAGAGGGTAGCAAGTCAGGAGACAAGTCTGACGGTCACAAGTCATCCTGGAAGAAGAATGACAAAGGTGACAAGGGGAAAGACAAGTCAAAGCTAGCTTGCTACTTTTGCGATGGACCGCACATGATGCGGGATTGTCCGAAAAAGAAAGCTCTGAATGCTATGAACCAGGAGACCGAGAGGGGAGCAGGAATGGGGGCCATTCACCGCTTCAATGCCTTGCAGGCCAAAGGTGCTCAACCACAGGTTCAAGCTAAAGGAGTAATGTTCGTCGATGCCATGGTGAATGGCAAGACAACCCGTTGCCTGGTGGATACAGGTGCTTCGCACAACTTTATGTCCGTACAGGAAGCAAAGAGACTTGGGTGTCGAGTCTCAAAGGAAGCAGGCAGTATGAAGACGGTGAATTCAACTGCCAAGCCCATTGATGGAGTAGCTCGTGGTGTGGAGCTACACATCGCCACTTGGAAAGGAGTAGCTGACTTCTCCGTGATCTCAATGGATGACTACGATGTCGTGCTAGGAATGGAGTTCATGGACAAGGTAAAAGCATTTCCCATTCCCTTTCACAATACTATGTGCATTACACAGGGTGGAACAATGCCATGCATGGTGCCAGTAGTGAGACAACAAAGCGGGACGAAGCTTTTGTCAGCCATGCAATTTTCCAAATCTTGGAAGAAAGGCGAACCGACGTTCCTTGCAACTATGAAGATGAATGTAGTTGAGAAGGAAGTCCAACCAGTTCCGAAAGCGGTGGAGGCAATCCTTAAGGAGTTTGCAGATGTCATGCCCAAGGAGTTGCCCAAAACCTTACCACCTAGGAGAGAGGTGGATCATGCCATTGAGTTGGAACCGGGTGCCAACCCCCCTGCCAAAGCGCCGTACCGAATGGCACCTCCTGAGTTGGAGGAATTGAGGAAGCAGTTGAAGCAGTTGTTGGACGCTGGGGACATCCAACCGTCCAAGGCCCCTTATGGTGCCCCAGTTCTTTTCCAGAAGAAGAGGGAGGGAACACTAAGGTTGTGCATCGACTACAGGGCGCTAAACAAGGTGACCATCAAAAACAAGTATCCAATCCCTTTGATTGCAGATTTGTTTGATCAGGTGGGAGGAGCGAAGTACTTCACCAAGTTGGACTTGCGCTCAGGATACTATCAAGTGAGGATCGCACAGGGAGATGAATCAAAGACCGCATGTGTGACAAGATATGGGTCTTACGAGTTCCTTGTCATGCCGTTCGGCTTGACTAATGCCCCCGCAACATTTTGCACTCTTATGAACAAGGTATTCCATCCTTTCTTGGACAAGTTTGTTGTAGTTTACATCGATGATATTGTGGTGTACAGCAATTCTCTAGAGGAACACCTTGAGCATTTGCAGAAGGTCTTCCAAGTTCTAAGGGAGAACCAGCTCTATGTGAAGAGGGAGAAGTGCTCATTTGTCCAAGAAGAGGTCGAGTTCCTTGGTCACAAGATACGGGGAGGACAATTGCTCATGGAGGAGAGCAAGGTGCGAGCCATTCAAGAGTGGGAACCACCAATCAAGGTACCTGAGTTGCGGTCTTTCCTTGGATTGGTGAACTACTATCGCAGGTTCATCAAGGGATATTCAGCCATAGCCGCCCCCTTGACGGATTTGCTGAAGAAGAACAAGGCGTGGGAGTGGACACCCCGATGCCAACATGCCTTCAATGAGTTGAAGAGGGCTCTTATGGAGGAACCAGTGCTGAGACTTCCAGATCTTAGCAAACCTTTTGAGGTACACACTGATGCATCAGATTTTGCTATTGGTGGTGTACTCATGCAGGATGGACACCCATTGGCTTTCGAGAGTCGGAAGCTCAATGACACGGAGCGGAGGTATACCGTTCAAGAGAAGGAGATGACAGCCGTAGTGCACTGCTTGCGGACTTGGAGGCACTACTTACTTGGTTCTCAGTTCGTGGTCAAGACCGACAATGTTGCCACAAGCTACTTTCAGTCCCAACAGAAGTTGTCACCCAAGCAGGCTAGGTGGCAAGACTTCTTGGCAGAGTTCGACTACAAACTAGAGTACAAGCAAGGGAAGACAAATGTCGTTGCCGATGCCTTAAGCCGGAAGGCCGTACTAGCAGCTGTCACACAACCCCAGAGTTCTCTCATGCAGAGGATACGAGAGGGCTTGTTGCATGATCCCCAAGCCAAAAGTCTGTTGGAGCTTGTCAAAGATGGGAAGACAAGAAGATTTTGGCTCGATGATGGGATTCTCTATGCAACAGGGAAGAGGATCTATGTTCCAAGGTGGGACAATCTGAGACGGGAGCTACTGAAGGAGTGTCATGACTCAAAATGGGCGGGACATCCGGGCACTCATCGGACATTAGCCTTGATGAGTGAAGCTTACTATTGGCCACAGATGCGGGAAGATGTAGACTCGTTCGTGCGGACTTGCCTTGTATGCCAACAAGACAAGACATTGCAGAAGCAACCGGGTGGGTTGCTAGAGCCACTTCTTGTTCCAACCAGACCATGGGAGAGTTTGTCCATGGACTTCATTGTGAGTCTACCCAAGTCGGAAGGGTGTGGCTCAATTTTGGTGGTAGTCGACAGATTCACCAAGTATGCTACCTTCATCCCCGCACCGGCAGATTGCAATGCGGAGGAAGCTGCACGCTTGTTTCTGAAGCATGTGGTGAAGTATTGGGGGATCCCCAAGAGTATTATCAGTGATCGTGACACTCGCTTCACTGGTAAACTTTGGACGGAGCTCTTCAGGCTACTTGGCTCACAGTTGAACTTCTCTACCAGCTTTCACCCACAAACAGACTATCAGACGGAGAGGGTGAATGCGCTATTGGAGCTATACTTGAGGCACTATGTGAGTGCCAACCAGCGAGATTGGGCAAAGTTGTTGGATGTTGCTCAGTTCTCGGACAACTTGCAGCAGTCGGAGTCGACAGGGTCAAGTCCTTTTGAGTTGGCAACAGGACAACAACCTATAACACCTAACACAGTGGTGTCAGGCTACACGGGGAGTAGTCCTGCTGCATACAAAACGGCCAAGGAGTGGCAGGTGACTAATGAGCTGGCTCGGGCTCAATTGGAGAAGGCAACTCGGAAGATGAAGAAATGGGCAGACAAGCATCGGCGGGACGTTGTGTTCCAACCAGGTGATCTGGTCTTTGTGAAGCTCAACCCTTCTCAACACAAATCAACTAGAAAATTGCACAACGCATTGTTGAGAAGATATGAGGGTCCATTTCCTATCATCCGATCCGTGGGAAGAGCTGCTTACCGTGTGGAACTACCACCTCGATTGAAGATTCATCCGGTGTTCCACGTGAGCAATCTCAAGCCCTACCATGCCGACCCCGAGGAGCCAAGTCGTGGAGAGTCTCAACGAGCTCCACCTTTGATGGTGACTTCATTTGACAAGGAGGTTGAGTGCGTCATGGCCAAGCGAGAGGTACGACGCAAGGGTGTACCGAGGTACTTTGAATACTTTGTCAAATGGAAGGGCCTGCCAGAGTCCGAAGGCAATTGGGAGAAAGAAGAGTCCTTGTGGAAGTACAAGGACGTCATTGAAGCATTCGAAAGAGACGGAACTACCGCGGCAACGAGGACGTCACCGCATTAGGTGGGGGAGAATGTCACGGCCCGCATGTTCAAGGCCCAATTCAAGGCCCAACCCGTTGGATTGATCATGCTGGACCTCTTAGCCCATATGTCCAGATTCGTTGTACCGTAGTTGGTGGAAGTAGTTGGTGGATGTTGGTAGGTGACATAGTTGGTGGATGGTGTTAGGTGAGATTGAATCTTAGCCACCAACATGTTAGGTGAGATTGAATCTTAGCCACCCAACATGTTAGGTGAGATTGAATCTTAGCCACCCAACATGTTAGGTGAGATTGAATCTTAGCCACCCAATATGTTAGGTGAGATTGAATCCTAGCCACCCATTATGGTGGTAGGTGGGATAGAAAGTGTATATAAGGAGGATGTCACATTGTGAATCCACACCTCACAACTTGTAAAGCATTGAGTAGCAATACAAGCATATATTCTCCCAAACATTCTTGAGTGTTCTTATTGTGTTCTTGAGTGTTCTTATTGTGTTCTTGCTCTTGCAAGTGTTCTTTGCTTGTTTCGATCTTATATTGTAGGAAGGAGGCTGACTTAGCTTGTTCGAGAGGCGATCAAGTCTAAGGCCGCACGGAAGGAAGACTCCGAAAAAGTCATCCCGTGACAGGGAGGAGAAAGGGGCTAGAGGGGGGAGAGAGAGAGAGGCTAAATGGATTTTTAATTTTTTTTATTATATGGATTTTCATTAAAAAATATTTATTTATTTAATCCACATGTCATGATTAGACATGTGGACTCCACTTATCTTTCACATTAGCCATTTAACATAATTTTTAATAACAATGACCATTTGTGATGAAAAGTTATAATGTTAAGGACTACTAGCCTCTTCACATGCGCTTCCTCACTTGTGAGAGGCTTTTTTTTAAAATTTATTTTAGAATTAAAAAAGATAATGGGTAGTCGTGTTTCATAAAAATAGAATCCATTATCTAATTTTTCTTTTAATTTTAATTTTTTAAATATGAAAAAGTGTAAATTTACCATATTATCATCATTTAATTAATAATTTCAATTCTTAATGTTTGCATTAACCAAGGGCATTTTCTGGTATTTCGAATGTTTCACCATTCTCTACCTTTTGCTTTATATATATAGATTAATGTCACAAAAAAAAAAGCATTTGTGACAATTTCGTAAACATCAAGGACCATTTGTGATAAAAAGCCAATTTTTTTCAAAGAAATAGTATAGCCGCGGCTATACTCTTTAACTATCTACTCTAGTCCTTTTTTTTATATATAATGATTTTCCCATAATTTTCGTTTATCAATAAGAGTAATTTAGAGCATTATCCATTATTGTCAGGCCATTGCCCAAGTCTCTATTATCCAATTTTGATTTCTTGCTTTTCCAAAGTTATTACATGTATAAATAATTTAGCATTTTTCTGTTTAATACTCGTATTATGCACGTACATAAGTATTTTTAAATAATACTTTCATTTTCCGTATACATCTTAAAAACTAGGTAAATGAGTATTTATGAAAAGTAAATATATAATACACATATTGTACACAGACGCACTTATTTTTCATGTTCAATACACATGTTCTTTTACAAAATTTTCAATAATACACAAAAAATTTACGTATTATACACAAAATACTCACATATTATTCAATAAAAATAAAATATACTAAAAATTTTAAATACTAATTATTCACTAAGTAAATTATAATTAAAATATAACAACTAATTAAAGTAATTAAAAAATATATATTCAATGGGTATAGCCACGTGGCTATAAATAGAATATTCCAACAGTATGGCCGCCCGGCCATACTCTATAAATAGATTTTTTTTAAAGTGTAGCCGCCCGGCTATACCCATTAAATACTGGGATCTATCGGCTTTTGGGTCTTTTCCAGATAGACACAGTGTTTGTTGTGATGATTTGGAAGTGGGTGAAGTGGTGGTTGTTTGGGCAGTTGAAGGAGTTGGATTGTAGTTGCTGTAGACGCGGGAAGACTCATCGTTTTAAAATGCAGTTACTCTACAGAGGAAGCACACCACCCACACCTACAGTTATAAAGAAAACAAAACCGACGACCCTGGAAGCTTGGCGGGCAACTCCAATATGCCCACCAAGTATTGGATGAAAAACTCCAAAGAAGCTGCGTTCCGCCTAGGCTGTTGCTATGGACAAGTTTTCTATGTTTTCAAGAAACGGATTCAATCTTGCAAAACAATGAAATGTTTAATCAAACCCCCCACCGCCACTGCCTGCATCACCACAGCCATCAAACCACTCCAACCGCCAAACCCAATTGACACCAGTCACACCAGCATCACCCATACCCAATCGAAATAGGTACACACAAAACCAAATCCCACATCGACAAAGTCATTTAGTCTATGCTGCTTTATATATAATGATTTCCTGGAGGGCAATGTGTTTGTAGAAAGAAGACATGGTTGGCATCTCCCTGACAGGGCGGGAACAGCATCCCGGACTTGCCTGTTAACGTTATCACACATCCGGTGTATCTGATTACCATTTTTTTTTTCCTGCTGTTTTTGCCTTTTAACTTTCCAAATTTTTTTTTGAGGTCAAATCCAAATAATTCAACCTTAACCCAAGTTAATTGTTTTTTTTTGGTAAATAAATAAACGAAAAGATAATAAGGGAATATGATCTTTTTATATAAAAAAAATAAATACTGATATTTTTTTTAAAAAATATTTTGTTAAAATAGTATAGCCGCGCGATATACTAATGTCACACCCAAACAACCACCACTTCCTCACCCACTTCCAAACCATCACAACAAACACTGTCTATCTGGAAAAGACCCAAAAGCCCATAGACCTCACTGTTTCATGGACCTCCTCCATATCCCTCCCACCTCTGCCGAAATGGTCAATTGGCTGAAGCTGTTGCGCATTTCATCCAAATGAGACGAGCCGACGTCGAGCCAAACCACATCACATCGTTACGCTTTTCTCCGGCTGTGCTCATTTTCCGGCCAAGGGTGTGTTGTTTGGGCCTTCGCTTCACGCTTACGCCTGGAAACCCGGCTTGGATACAAATAATATGATGGTGGGCCCGGCGGTGATTGATATGTATGCAAAGTGTGGTGGGATGGATTTTTCTAGATTGGTCTTTGATGGGCTGGATGTGAAGAATTCAATGTCTTGGAATACGATGACGGATGGGTATATGAAAAATGGCAAGGTTGAGAATGCGGTCGAGCTGTTTGAACAAATGCCACACAGAGTCTTGGATGGTGTTGATTGGTGGGTTTGTCAATGACGCAGCACAAGCAATAAGGTTTCAAGTGAAACCTTGAGTAACAAGGAAAACTGGATTCCACCAGAAAATTAAAAGAAGCTCTCTTAGATTAATATTATTAAAAACTGAGTTACTATAAATGTTTAGACAAACCTGTCTAAATACACAATTCTCAACAACCCTCAACCCTTCAACTACCAAGGGAATTATTACATAAAACTGAAACAGGAACTCATATAAATCTGCAACATTAAAAATATTGGAAATTCCCATGGAATCCGGTAACTCAATAACATAGGCATTATCATTGATCCGTTTGAGCACTTTGTAAGGACCATATTTTTTTGGTTTAAGCTTGCTATATGTG
Source organism: Prunus dulcis (assembly GCF_902201215.1). Lineage (NCBI taxonomy): Eukaryota > Viridiplantae > Streptophyta > Magnoliopsida > Rosales > Rosaceae > Prunus > Prunus dulcis. The sequence continues at coordinate 415,354 of NC_047656.1, read as the reverse complement.
CCAACTAGAAACCTCTCCTTCCTCAGAAATATCATCACAGAATCGCCTTCTTGAAACACTTTAACTCGTCTATGCCTATCTGCAGCAGCTTTGTACTTAGCATTAGTTTGCTCGAGTTTCTGCTTGACTTCATCTCGAACGGCTACTACTTCCTCAGCCAAATTTTTCGCTGCCACATTGGTTTGCTGGCCTCTAGGCAGTTTCACCAAATCAACAACATGGTTAGGTATAGCGGTATAAACAATGGAAAATGGAGACTTCCCAGTTGCACTATGGACTGCACTGTTATATGCAACCTCCACCTGCGGTAGTGCATAATCCCATTGTTTTGGCTTCTCTCCACAGACGCTTCGTACCATATTGCCCAATGTCCGGTTTGTAACCTCAGTCTGGCCATCAGTCTGGGGATAGGCAGTGCTGCTGCGATTCAAAGTAGTCCCAAACAGCCTCCACAAAGTGATCCAAAAATGGCTCAAGAACTTGGTGTCACGATCTGATGTAATGGATGTAGGAACCCCATGCAAGCGAACAACCTCCCTGAAAAACAGTTTGGCTATATTTGATGCATCAGCAGTCTTTTTGCAAGCTATGAAATGCGCCATTTTTGAAAACCGATCAACCACCACAAATACAGAATCCACTCCCCTTTGTGTTCGGGGCAAACCGAGGACAAAATCCATAGCAAGATCCTGCCAAATATCGTTAGGAACTGGTAATGGCATATATAATCCGGTGTTTTGTACCTGCCCCTTCGAAGTTTGACAAGTGTAGCACTTGCGCACAATAGTTCCAACATCTCGTTTGAGTTGTGGCCAATAAAATCTCTCCTCCATCCCTGCAATTGTTTTATCACGGCCAAGGTGACCACTCAATCCTCCACCATGCAAGTCCCGAATGAGCTTCTCCCTCAAAGAGGAAACTGGAATACACAACTGGTTGCCTTTGAACAAATAACCTTCATTAAGAAAGTAATCTGCCATTGGCTCTTGATTGGTGCACTTAGTCCAAATTTCCCGGAAATCATCATCACCTTCATATAATTCCTTCAGACATTCAAACCCCACAACTTCTTGAGTTAGTGTGATTAACAATGAAGCTCTTCTACTCAGCGCATCCGCCACACGATTTGTCTTGCCGGAAGTATGCTTGATAACGAACGAAAATTTCTGCAAAAAAGACACCCATCTAGCATGCATTTTATCAATATTTTTCTGGCTGTTAATATACTTCAACGCTTGATGATCTGTAAATAAAACAAATTCCTTCTGGATAAGATAGTGCTCCCATTGCTTCAAAGCTCGAACAACCGCATAGAACTCTTGGTCATAAGTACTCCACTTTTGACGTGCATCGCTCAACTTTTCAGAGAAGAATGCAACTGGCCGCTTGTCTTGTGAAAGCACAGCTCCGACTCCCACACCGCTAGCATCACATTCAACTTCGAAAACTTTCTCAAAGTTTGGAAGGGCTAGAACCAGCGCGGTCCAAAGCTTTTCTTTTATATCTGCAAAGCTTCTCTCTTGCTCCTCTCCCCAGCTGAACCGGCCCTTCTTCAAACACTCTGTGATAGGTGCAGCGATGGAGCTGAAATGTCTCACAAATCTTCTGTAAAAGGTGGCCAAACCATGGAAACTTCGAACTTCAGAAACTGTTTTTGGAGCTGGCCAGTCAAGGATTGCCTTGATCTTCTTGTCATCTACCTGGATACCATTCTCACCAACAACAAAACCCAAGAACAGTAGCTTATTTGTGCAGAAAGTACATTTTTTTAGGTTCACGTACAGTTTATTTTCTCTCAAAACATCTAAAACTTGTCTCAAATGCACAAGATGTTCTTCTTTTGTGGTGCTGTAAATTAAAATGTCATCGAAATAAACCACGACAAAAGAGCCAATAAATGGTCGAAGAACCTGATTCATGAGTCTCATGAAAGTGCTAGGCGCATTTGACAATCCGAATGGCATCACCAACCATTCAAATAATCCGTCCTTGCTCTTGAATGCTGTTTTCCATTCGTTGCCAGGCCTGATGCGAATCTGATGGTATCCGCTTCGCAAATCTATCTTGGAAAACACCCTTGAGCCGCTAAGAACATCCAGCATATCCTCCAACCGTGGAATGGGAAACCTGTACTTGACTGTTATCTTGTTGATTGCTCGGCTATCAACACACATTCGCCAAGTCTTGTCTTTATTCGAAACCAGCAAAACGGGAACTGCGCAGGGACTCAAACTCTCCCTGATAAATCCCTTCTGCAGTAATTCTTCAATCTGCTCTCTTAGGATGTCATTCTCCTTGGGGCTCTTCCGATAATGAGGCAGATTCGGAAGGCTAGCTCCAGGCACCAAGTCAATTCGGTGTTGTATGTCCCGCATAGGTGGCAGCTCGTTTGGCAATTTTTCAGAAAGTAGTTCCTGAAACTGTGACAAAATCTGCTGCACGTCTTGTGGAATGTCACTTTCTCCTTTGCCAAGCTTCAACAACCCCTTCAACACCAAGGGACAAAAATACTCCGCCTCTTTGACAGCCTCATTCAACTTTTGCTCGCTGCTAATTAGGGTTAGGAAACTAGAACTCCTCGTCTTGGGCTCAACAGATTGTTTTGAGGGCTTTGTAGTTGCCATTGCAATTTTTCGGTTGTTCTAAGAAAACAGAATTACATTATCTCATCCCTTGTAAGTCGCATCCACATCAAATTGCCAAGGTCGCCCTAATAAAATATGGCATGCATCCATGTCAATAACATCACATAATACATCATCGCTGTAACGCTTACCAATGGACAGTGGCACACGACAAGTCTCAGCAACACGAACCGAATGACCTTTTTTAACCCAACCTAATGAGTAAGGGCTGACATGTGGCTCCGTTGATAGCTGCAAATGCTCCACCAATTTCTTTGACACGAAATTCTCGCAACTTCCATTGTCGACGATCACATCACACACCTTGTTTTTGACTGAGCAGAGGGAACGAAAAATATTATGACGCTGCCCTTCCTCCTTTGGTGCCAAAAGAACTCTCTGCAAAACCAAGGTAATCTTCTCCATTCCTTCCTCAATTGCAAATTCAGCCCCTGCATAATCATCTTCCCCGACTTCAACTTTTCCCTCATCGTCATCGACATCCTCGATAAAGTTAGCCTGCTTCCGCTCTGGACAAACATTAGAACGATGCCCTGGTTTTTGGCAGCGGTAACATATATCCGTCATGGGCTTAGCATACGGATTCTGGGATTGGTTTCGGAACTGCCCTCTGTTGAAAGTCCGGTTACTGCTTTCGTTAAAGTTTTTGTTTTGGACAGTTGACGCTGGTTTCGTCGTTCCTCTTGGTTGCTGCTGCAGTTTTCCCTTATCTCCGGAGCCACTAGAAGCACCAGTAGCATATTCAGAGGCTTCCGTTGTGTTCCTGCGGAAGTTAGGTTGGCGCTTCTCCTTCTCCAACAGTTCAGCTTTCATCGCCATGTTAACCGCCTCTTGCAAAGTCCATATATTCTGCATACCAATTTTTTCTTGGATGGAAATCTTCAGCCCATTGTTATACCTCGCGCCCTTTTGATTGTCAGTCTCGGTCAAATGATTTCGCTCTGCCAAGCGCATGAATTCTTGGGTATATTCAGAAACCGAACGGTTGCCTTGCGCACAACCTAGATACATACTGTATAGAATCTGCTCATAATCTGTGGGCAAGAATCATTCCATCATAAGCGATTTCATCTTCCGCCATGTACGAACCCGCTGCTTTCCTTGCCTCTGCCTTGAATTTTGCAATTGATCCCACCATACAGCCGCTGTAGCTTTTAGACGGAAAGCTACCATCTTCACCATTTTATGCTCGGGAACCTCCATAATATCGAAAAACCTCTCCACTTCTACAAGCCAATCCAAGAAGTCTTCAATCTTCAGATTTCCCCAAAAGTTAGGGATTTCGGCTTTAATCCGATAATCGCCAAAATTTTCGTAATTACGATTACGACGATTATTAGCCGGTGGTGGTAGTTCCTCAAGTTCTTCTTCTGACTCTGACTCGCTATCCGGAATATGTTGCCTCCTATTATCTCTTCTCTCGCCATCTCTACCTTCTCTTCGATTATCTTCCCTGCCTTCACGTCTTTCGTCGTCTCTGCCACCTCTTCTATTGTTGCCACCAAGAGCTTGCAACAACAGTTCTCGCATCTCCCCAAATTGGTTGGTTAGGTTGTCGATCCGTTGGTTTTGAGCGTCCAAATCCGCTCGAGTAATTGGGGCTGGAACATCAGTTTCTCGGTCGCCCATGATAAGACAAGCAAGATTACCGAGACGGGAGAGACCCGCTCTGATACCACTTGACGCAGCACAAGCAATAAGGTTTCAAGCGAAACCTTGAGTAACAAGGAAAACTGGATTCCACCAGAAAATTAAGAGAAGCTCTCTTAGATTAATATTGTTAAAAACTGAGTTACCAGAAATGTTTAGACAAACCTGTATAAATACACAATTCTCAACAACCCTCAACCTTTCAACTACCAAGGGAATTATTACATAAAACTGAAACAACAAAATTAACCTGGAGTCTTAATAACGTAACTCCTAAACGGACATAAAACTGAAAAAAACAGAATTAATTTGGAGTCTTGATAACATAACTCCTAAACTGTCAAAACAGAATTTATTGGAAAATTAACTACCAAACTTTAACTGCAATTTTGGAAGTCCAAATGACCTCAGAATGCCAAAATCCAGCATATGTCACAGCAAAGCTGTGGGTTGCACTCGTGGCGTCGTTCCATTTCCGAAATGGTATTTTGCGCCCTAATCGGAGCTTGGACGACAAAACTGCAAATTCCCACTACGCCCTTTTTCTAACTCAACCGCGATAAAATCTGCCAGCTGTTCTACATCAGTCAAGAAAGGCCAGTTCGAGCAAGCATTGGAGTGGTTTCGTGAGATGCAGAATTGCTGCCTGTGCTGATTTGGGAACGCTTGGATTAGGCTTGTGGATAAACCGGTTTCTTGTGAAGCAAGATTTTAGAGACAACATTAGGATAAGTAACTCGCCGATCGATATGTATTCTTGATGTGGCTGTAGTGGTTTTGCTTGTCAAGTCTTCGAGAGCATGCCTAAAAGGACACTGGTATCATGGAACTAGATAATTGTGGGCTTTGCTGTTAATGGGCACGCAGAGGACCTCATGCAGAAGGAAGGGTTCAAGGCAGACGGGGTCAGCTTCACTGGAGCTTTTACCGCCTGCAGCCATGCCGGTTTAGTCAACGAGGGGCTCCATGACTTTGATAACACGAAGAGAATTCACAAAATAACCCCGAGAATTGAGCATTATGGGTGCATAGTTGATCTGTATAGCCGTGCAGGGATGTTGGAAGATGCCTTAAATGTAATAAAAAACATGCCAATGAAGCCAAATGAAGTTGTGGTGGGTTCTTTGCTAGCTGCATGTAGAACCAATGGGAATATCAGTTTAGCTGAAAGATTAATGAAGTACCTCTATGAGTTGGATCCTGGTGTTGATTCCAACTATGTACTCTTATCCAATATATGTGCAGCGGATGGTAGGTGGGATGGTTCAAGCAAGGTTAGGAAGAACATGAAAGCCCTCAGAATACAAAAGATGCCGGGGTTAGTTCAGTTGAGATTGACTGTAACATTCATGAATTTGTGGCCAGTAATAAATCTCATGTCGACGCTGAGCATATATATTCAACCCTAGAGCTTCTCTCTTTTGAGCTCAAATTATGCGGGTATGTTCCAGAAAACATTGTGAGGGAATCATACGAATTTGATTGATACTTGTAGATCATATGAAGATACAATACATTTTTGTAAGCTCCAAAATATATATGTCCATATAAATCTTTTTTGGGATGTGAAATCAAACCATTATTGGTTCTGTCAATATAGGATCAGTACAGTTTAGTTTCGTGATTTTTGAAATTAACTGGGTTGGCTTTCTAAAAAAATATAATGTAAATAAGGGAAACAGACCCACATAACGCACAAGAAGGTGATAATGAATTCCTCCCTCACCGTTTTGACTTATCCTCCATCATAAACCACCAAACACTTTGATGCTTTGATTAGTTACAAGCCCACACTACTAGGCTCGACAATGGTAATGCTCCGTATATCACAAAGGCTCCTTTTTCCCCTTCCCCTAAAAGTAGGAAACGCTTCATTCAGTGCAATTTAACTGGAAATGGTGCATGTTTTGTTTTGAGACTGATATTATTAAACGAAACGAACTTGACATCAACTGTGTCAGTTAAGTAATTTTGGGAAATTAGCATGCTCACAAAATTATCCTGGCTTTTGTAAACTTGCAAGCTTTTACCCGCTCTGGCATCAAGCTTTGAACTTTAACCTGAAGGTGTGTGCTTGCTAGGGAAGAGATGATATATATACCTGAAAAAACCTGTGTTTGGGAAGAGACCATTGTATATGCCCTTAGCTAAGAAATTTTTCTTTTGTTGGTGAGTGAGTGACTGAAGCTGCAAGATGACCTGGTAGAATAACCTTACATATAATATATATTATATCTAGCTAATAAATAGACTAAGTCGAAAGAGGTTTGTGATCAAATGCAGTTGTTCGATAAATAAAAAAATTGTAATTAGCAGGATGCCAATTCTATTGGTTAATTGACTAAAAACCTTTCTCATAAGTCAAGATCTATAAGAAATGATGGCATCCGCCAAAGTTTGGTTCTGTATATTCAAAAATCAATCTCTTTTCAATATCTGTATACCAAGAGTAAACTCTAATTTTCTTACTCTTGTCGATATGAGCTACCGTAGCATGCGATCCCCAAATCTTCTTGGTGAACAGTTAGCAGATCACAGAGAACCTCAGACGTTTTGATGGCATTTTTCTTTCAGTCTGAGAAGGGCAGAACTGACAAATTCTTACGTCCTTGGGTGGTTTACCGTCTGTAGCATTTTTGTCCATTGCCATCAACCTATACTTTTGCATAAACTAATATGCTTTAACAATGGTAGAGACAGGACATCCATCTATAATCTGTTCCATCTGTTCCCTGGAAAAATTCCTAGGCTAAGAACTCCCAGTAACTAGAAACCAACTTTCTATGTGCAACGCAAGCTTGTTTACCCCAGACTTGAGAAATCAAACTCACTGATGACCTTTTGCAAGCACTTCACTGTAAATGCCTGATAGAGATGCTACAGCAAGTCGTCTTCCATAAAGCATCTGTTCCACTCTCTCAGCTACCTCTACCTTCCCATGAATCCTACAAGAGCCCAACAACGCACCCCATAATGCCTCATCTGGTTCCACTGTCATCCCCAAACCAACTCCTCTGCCTCCTCCACCTGTCCCACCCTGCCTAACATATCCACCATACAGGTACAATGCTCCAACCCCGGCTTCACCCCGAACCTATGCTCCCCATAATTTCAAAATACTCCCTCCTCTTGTCTGTTAATCCGCCATGACTACACGCTGTCAAAACCGTAGTGAATGTCACCACATCTGGCCTCTCTCCTGCCTCCATCCTATCAAACAATTCAAATACCTCACCCAAACACTCCATGCATTCCATACCCGGCCAAAATTGCAAACCAAGAAATCTCATTTCTTATGAGCATTCTGTCAAACACTTTACGCGTACCAGCCAAATCACCACACTTAACACACATGCTGATCAACGCATTCAAGCTGACCAAATCTAAGGCAAACCCATTAACAAAAATGGCTCTATGTACTTGCTTTCCAAGCCTCAATTCCAATAATCCAGCACAAGATTTGGGAACCACAGGCAAGATATGGCGGTCAAAGGCTTTAATGGCAGCAAGCATGCGGATAAAAATGGACAAAGATTGAGAAAGATTGAGAGAAGAAGCCCTGAGACGAATGGGCTCTAATGAGGTTGTTGAAGAGGAAGGTGGGTTGGCGATTACAGGAGAAGAGGAGGTTGGCCTGGTTCAGTTGGGCACAGGAGGCATAGGAGAAAATGAGCTTGGTTCGTATGAAGTCGTGGCGGGAAATGCAGAGCCTTATAGATTTAGCGTGGAGGTGTTTGAGGGTTTGGAGGTTCTTAGACGAAGAGCAAGCTTCTAGTGGATTGGCGTAAAATGGTATGAGGCCACCGGGAGGAGGAGGAGGCATGGAACTGGTTTAGTTATGGAGAAATCAATTTTGAGCATTAAAGAGGAAATCTTTCTTTCTTTCGTTTTTTCTCTTGCTGCTGCAGACACTTTGGTTTCAATTACAGATAGAGAAATCTCAGACAACAAACACACTGAAACAAACAGAGACATTGAAGAGAGAGAGAGAGATAGCCATGGAAGCTCGAGGTTCAGCATAAGAAGTATGGGATTATCTCTTCATTTTCTCAGCTTTGAAAACCCATCTGGCTATGGAGGGAAGCTGGAGATGGAGGCTATGCAATTTTCTGCTTAGACCAATCACACAAGATATGGTGCCACTTATAGAGAAATCAAGGACCAGCAAGCAAACATGCTTAATTAGATACTATATAAATTTGGAGGTAAATACAATACAACAGACAGAAGATTATTATTGAATTACATATGCTTAAATAAGTTTAAACTTTCAGACCAATTATCACACAAGATTAACTAACAAATTAATCAATTAGAAACCTTAGCAAATATTCCATCTGCTTGGAGCTGAACAAGATGCTCTATCATCTTCTTTGCCTTCTTGCTCAACTGGTACCGCGACATCAACAGGCCATACAACCAACGAAACCACCCGCTGTTGGCGTCGCCTTTATATTCGAAAAACTTGGTAGCCTCACTGGTGAGCCGGTCGACGCTGCTCAGCCATTTCTCAACTTCATCTCTGACCACCACTTCTCCCCTCTTCTTTGCATCTTCAACAGCTTGCAGCACCAAGTCTCTTGTAGCCTTGAGCTTCTTGACTTGTTTCAAGAGGTTTTCAATGTTGGTCTTGTAGCTTAGAATGTAAGCAACATAAATGTCTAGGTATTTGGTCACCACAGGACCACTGCAGGCTAGCAGATACTTGGCCAAGTACTGCCCAATTATTGGTTTGATTGGAGCAACCAATTGATCCACAAAGCACTCAATTCCCACAAATGTAAGAAACCCTGCAGCCAAGGGCACGAGGGAAGCAATCTTTCTGGTGCCAGCTTCTAAAAAATTCTGGACAACAACACTACCAGTCATGCTTATATAACTTAAGACTCTAATTTTTTGAATTGAAAATCTGAAAATGAACAAGAAGATAGATGCAATGGTGGAAGGAATGAGAGAAAAGAGAAGAATTTAATGAAGTCAGAGAGGAGATTATAGGAAGAAACAAGGAAAGAGCAGCAAAATATGTTCACATTAAATTAGTTATTTAAAGAAAGACTTGGTTTTATGAAGTCTATAGCTTATGTTTATATATATAACAAGTTAACAACTGTAAGGGACATGATCATTGAATCAGTAATAAATAAAATAATAGCCACAAATCAAGGTCCTGGTGCATATATAAAATAGATTACATTCAATTAATTAATAAAAAGACTTATTGTTCATCATGGGTGACATTTTACAAGAGTTGACAAGTGTGTTTCTATTGGATTGTATCAACAAAAAAAGGTGCGGGATAAAAGATCTTAAAATTAAAATTTGAGATATTTGTACAAGATTTAAGACTTTGAGCAACCCCTCCTTGAGAAATAGAGGCAGATATTTAATTGATTGGTAACTATATTTGATTGGATTTTGATTTTTTTCATATATTTTTTTGTATATATCAGGTGGAAGAACTCTACCAAACCATACAACATAGCGAAACCCATCATCAAATATATAGAGGCCTCTGGAATCTAAGCTCTCAGCAACTAGTGGTAACCTATTCTCTATGCTTTTCAAGTCATTAGCCTCAGAAGATGCCAACAAATACAAGAAGCGGAAACAAATTTAATGATTGCCAAATGACATCACTCAAGTTGATGGAATTTTATTACATTCAAAAGATACTCATCAAGCCGTATCAAACATGGATATAGGAGCTTTAACAGGTTTTTAACCGGCAGAGACTCTGGGTATATCATCTTCCCTCCCAAGTGGTGTTGTGGATATTCTTTGAGGGCTTTGACAATTCTTAGCTGCAAAGAGTTCCGAGCATCTTCCAACTTATGGGGCAGTTTTTTCAACTGCTGCAAATTATTTCCGAACAACTTATGAAATCAAGATTCACAATATATACAACACCACTAGAATAGCCTGGAAAGCAAGGTGACAATGGCACCTGTAGCAGCCTGGGGGTACGTCTCTCCCAGATCTGTAACCACCGGTGCTGCTGCCGTATGTACTCTAATACGCCTTTCTCCACAGGATGCAGTGTATCTTTAAAATGTTAAGGACACTTCACGAGTTGATAACCTTCACAATACCATTGCAGAATTGCCACCAAAGCAACTTAAACTAGACCGTCAACTATGCAGATCGAGTATAATGAATAAAACAACTTCATTATGTAACTCAAAAGAGAACTTCGGAAGAAGAATATCAGAAGGAGATGATTTTGTAATGGAAATTTAAAGAGATACCAACAATCATAACAAAAGTAGCGTTAACAATTGACATTGACAGCATGATATGTGAATAATCAAAAGATAAACAAGCACCATACAGGCATGTCTATGTGTAGTTAAAACTTAAAATCAAACATTCAAACTGAAGGATACATCAAAGCAACTTGGAAATATACTGTCTGAATAGTTAGTAACAACTCAATGCTTTATCACAATCTACAGCTGGAAGTGCTAATAAGTCGGTGGACCTCAGCATAAAGTTCCCATGATAAGATGTAAAGCGAAGTCCTAGAAGTATAAACAAGAAACAAAACATTAGCATATTTCAATACAGACAAATAACATATGTATGTGAATCCAATTGAAGTGGTTCTGGAGAATCATCAATAGCACACCTTTTCCACATCTTATGCATATGACTGCTTCCCAGGCAGTTTCCCTAGTAAGGTCCCTCGCTAACTCATGTCTCAACTTCTCTCCATGAATTGTTGATTGAAAATTAGGGTAATAATACACCTGCCCCCGGGTATACAACTACTATGCAAATGAAGATCATAGAAGAGGAGAGCAAACATTAATGCAAGAAATTTGTAATTAAAAAAACAGTTAATGCAACAAATATCAGAAAACCATAGTAAAAGCAAATTTCCTCACAACTAAAAATTGGTAGATAATGTAGGAGTTCTGAATATATCAACAGAGAGAAATATCAGTAGAAGATCCTCCGGTTTCCTACATCATCTTGATCTTTGGTTCTATGATAGTGAAACAGAAGATAAAATCACCACTATATACCTAATGAGGCTATATCAGTGTACTTGTCACCGAAGGCATATACATCTACCCTTATCTGGAACTTGGAAAATTCTGCAGCCATCTGCTTGTAGAAAGGATCCTCTGGTGGTCTCAATGGATGATCTTTATCAGTTCCATAGACACAACGATCATCTCCACGCAACTTCAAGCGGCCAACACCAAGAGATGGCAGTGTATTCTGAAAAATTAACAACTTTCCCCCAAGGTGGCTATGCAGAAGTTAATGCAGAGTAAATGAACAACAAAACTCTTAGAAATGCATAAAGAAGTAACTTAATAGCAAATTACTCAAGAAACACCTAGATTAATTAAAGGAATCAACCACCAATTCAAATGCCTTCTAAGTAAAAGAAAAAAAAACGACACAAACCTTTACTTTACTTTATGGGCATGCAGAACACCTATGAGGATCCCAAATCTTCCAGTAACTGCCCATAGCAAACATTGTAAAACCATGTGAGTGATGATATCCCACCACTGCAAATCTTATGATATCCACTTCCCCAAGGAAAAACAAAAAAGAAGAGGAACAAAAAACTTATCAGAATAAAAATGGCGCAAGCTGAAAAAAAAAATTGGTATTACCATTTCAGTGCATTCCTCTACTGACTCTACTCAAATTTCTACCATTTAGTTTCTTCATCTACCTATCCATACAGTCAAAAGGCAAAAAAATAATAATAATAATAATAAAAGAGCAGCTTTGACATGTCATGTAAGATTATTAAGAACATCAACCCATACGTATAGAAAAAGAAAACATAGATTAGAATTCAATTTTTCCATCTACTGCCTTTACTGAAATGCGTGACTCATCAGAAGAAGAAAGATCAGAGATGTTTGTGAAACCTCTGATAACCTTTAATGGACCTTGGCAATTATGAAACAATCATCTTTTGATTGATTTTTTTCATTGCTTTTATAAATGTAACAGTTGTGTTCTTTACCACCCCATAAACCTTATATCTAAAACAATCCATATGTAATAACTAAGAAGGGACAATTGAGCTCACAACTAGGATAACTTCTTTTGTCACCAATAGCCTCGGCAGGAGCAGGATCCGTTCTTGAAATGATGAAAGCGACTTGAGTCCCTCAATATGATTTCGTGCTCAACAATCTTGGATATGTAGGTAATCGCACTATGGCAATCTCCACAGACACGTAAGTTCTTGGTGATCCGGATAGGTGTGCCTGGTGGAGTAGTTAGGATAGCATAGGCCAAAGCCAACTTCTCACTATGCTCGAAAAGAAGGTCTCCTTTCTCTTCATCATCGACATCGTGAAGTGCATAGCTTGTCTCAGGGACATATCCAATCTCTTTGATCCGTTTAATCAAGTCAGCAAGGGTCTCATAAATTTCTTGAGACTGTGGATGAGTCCTATCACCCACAAAGAAGGTTGCATTGCCTTTCTTTCCTTGCACCCAACTGCAACCGGGCTTCTTCTTGATGCCCGTATGTTTCATTAACAATCTGATTCTGGCCACATCTTTCCAACGCCTGGCATTGGCATATATGTTTGAAAGCAATGTATATGAACTATCATTCTCTCTCTCCGTCTCTGATAACTGATGTGCAACATATTCACCGAGTTCAACATTCCCATGGGTCCTGCACGCACTGAGCAAGGCCACCCATGTAATTGGTGTTGGTTGCATAGGCATGCCTTTGATCAGCGCCAATGCGGCATCCAAGCGACCAGCACGACCCAAGATGTCAACCATGCAAGCATAGTGTTCTGCCCCAGGAACAACCCCAAAATCTGTGCTCATGCTGTTAAAGTACCTCATTCCTTCATCAACCATTCCAGAATGGCTGCAAGCATAGAGAACAACAACAAAGGTTACACCATCAGGCACCAGCCCCACACTCCTCATCTCATCAAAAACTTGCAGGGCTTCTTCACCGCGACCATGCATTCCATAACCTGTCATTAGTGAAGTCCAAGAAACAGCATTCCTTTGTTGCATGTAGTCAAACACAACTCTAGCAGCATCAATGTCTCCAGATTTGGAATACATATCAACCAGGCAATTGGCCACAAACACCTTCACAAAATCATACTGATTGCGTAGTACAAAAGCATGAATTTGCTTACCAAACCTCAGGGCACCCAGACGAGCACAAGCCATCAGGGCACAAGATATAGTAAAAGCGTTTGGCTTTAGGGGGAAATCCTGTCTGAGCATCTGGTAGAAGAGTTCTAGTGCCTCATTAGCTTCCCCATGTTGGGCATATCCACCAATCATCACAGTCCAAGTCACCACATTTCTTTTCTTTGGTGCAACAGAATCAAACATCATTCGTGCAACTTTGGGACTCTTGCATTTAGTATACATGTCAATCAGGCCGTTAATTACCATTATATCATTTCCAGGGTCATTTCTGTCTAGGTTCAGGATCCATTTTATTGCATAACAATGAGTTTCCTTTCCATGAATCAGTGCTCCAGCAGAGGCACACCCTGAAAGAAGAGATATGAGGGTAACAGCATTTGGCTCAGAACCACATGCCTGCATTTGCCGAAACACATCCAGCGCCCCATAACCATGTCCCCTCTGAGCATATCCTGCAATCACAGCACTCCAAGTGACAACATTCAACTCAATCTTCTCCTCCCTCATCTTCTCAAAAAAACCAATAGCATCGTCAAGTCTACCAATCTGAGAATACCCAGTAACCATGGCATTCCAAGAAACCACATCCTTTTCTTCCATCCTCTCAAATACCTTGTTTGCCTCATCCATCATCTCACACTTAGCATACATATCAACAACGGCATTACCCACAAACACATCTTCAAATAATCCCCTCCTAATAGCATAACTGTGAATCTGCTTACCCCACATTGGTGCCCCAGCCGAAGCACAAGCAGGAAGAACATTAACTAAGCTAAAAGCATCTGGGCGGACACTAAAATCGCCCATCATCCGATCAAACATTGAGAGTGCATTCTTCGAATCTCCACTCTGAACATAAGCTGACACAATTGAATTCCAGGACACGACATCCCCTATTCCTCTCTCAAGCAATTCATCGAACATTTTACGCGCATCATTCAAAGCGCCACAGCGGCCATACATAGCAACAACCGCATTGCAAACAAACACATTTGAATCAAAACCATTTGCATACAAAGCAGCATGGACCGAAGAGCCTCGACTGAACATGTGAAGCTCGGCGCAAGCCTTGAGAACAAAGGGGTAAGTATAATGGTCAGGCCTCCACCCAAGCATTTGCATTCGCCCGTGGAGACAAAGCACGTCATAAAGCAACCCAGAGCGCACGGCACTCCGTATAAGCACATTCCACCAGAAAACAATTGATGGGCACGGCACAAGGCGTTGGAGCAACGCCAAGGCTTGTGAAGGAGCATTGCAAGCTACATAGGCGGCAATGAGGTCGGTTACGGTGTGCGTGAGGCCTTGGACCAGGATCTGTTGGTGGTTGAGCTTAGCTTGGAGAAGTGACTTGCATTGTCTCAGAAGTATTGATGTTGTCGTTGGTTTGGTAGAGAACAAAGCGCTGGTGGTTATGTTGGTCAAGTGTTTGCTTACGGGTCTCAGACAAAGCAAGACGCAAAGCATGCTAAGGGATTACTGCATTCTCAGAATCACAATATGAAATGAAGAACCCGATAAAATGGGTAAAGACAATATGACTGCTGTATTCCGAAACTTGAGAGCGCAGGCTTCTCTATGTTGCACCGATACGCCGGTCATGAGGGGTATGCTCGTATCGGATACTCCTCCGATACGTATCAGATACGGCAAACGACGTATCGTGGACTTTTTTCTGTTAAGTTGACCATCTTCGATACGCCATTGACACACGAGCGATACGGTCAAGGATATGGCGGGGGTATTTCGCAATATACTTAGCCTCTTCTTCTGGATTCGACCGAGGCTAGTTTTTACTGGTTTCGGCAGTAGAGAAGAAAGAAGAAGAAGAAGGAAGAAGGAATAAAGGAGAAGAAAAGAACTTACTTGCGCGCTGCAGCTGCTGCGAATCTCCAGTTGCAGTTGCTCTGCGAAGAAGAGGCGGCTAACTCGGGAAGAAGATGATGTTAGGTGCCCAATTACAATACGCATCGTTTTACTTGCATGCCTTGAGTGAAAGAAACAGTAATGGGCTAGTGCCAACCCAGATGCCCAAACTTTGATAATTCTTTGGGCCCATTATTGACCTGTTTATATTATTTTTTAAAATATATATTATTAATCGTTCTATCAATACGGTACCCGTATCCTAGTTTTTGAAGAAATGTCATATCAGTGTACTTGTATCTGTATCCGTGTAACATAACTTCTCACCAACCAAACAAAATCGAATAAGATAAGTAATAAAATAAATTCCTTCCAAAAAAATTAGAAAAATAACAAACCTTTAGCTTTGGTGCCAACGGTCTAGCCCAGTCAAAAATGACATTGACTTGCAAACAATAGGTCAATTTGAACCCCCATGACACCTTGGTAGGGTGTATGTGTGAGAAACCACATTCCCTGTAGTTTAGACTATCACTTGTACTGAAAAATAAAATAAAAACTAAAAGGAAGGTAGCGTTTCTCACACACACTACTAATGTGTCAAGGGGGGTTTAAAAATTAGGCCACTAGTTTGTAAGTAATGGCGGACCTAGGAATTTTTCTAGGAGTGGGCAAATTTTTTTTTTTTTGGGAGGTCTTTTATAACCAGGAATTTTTGGGCTAATTAACATTATATGGTAGGATTATTATTATTATTTTATAGAAAATATGGTAGGATTTCAGTGGGTAGAAGAAAAAGAAATCTGATGTGGGTAGCTAGGATGGGCTGAATTCATAAAGATAAGGGGGTTAATATTTAATTGTAGTGGATTTTGTTGTTCAATCAAGACTAAAGTACAAAACCAGCACTGGACTAAAGCACAGTCAAGCCTCTTCGTAGGTCCACCCGTATTTGTAAGTCAAGGTTCTTTTCTACTAGGCTAGACCGCAAATTTTAATATTTATAATTGAATACAATGTCGTATAGTGCTTGTAATAATTTACGAGCATTTGTTTTTCATTTTTTTCAAACTAAAAACAAAAAAATTGAAATGTAACTTACATGTGGTGCTACAAGAAAACAATAGGATGATTCACGAGCTTGGTTTTTGTTGTTGAAATCACTAGAGCTTCAAAGTGCATGATTTAAGGTAATAGAATGAAATATTAGCGCAGTATGCCACATGACACCCATCTTGCTCCAAGATCGGGCCGAAGTCAGCAGTAGTGCCAAGTTGGCTGTGACTCATGGCGGCGACAAAATAGCTATGGTTGGAGGTTCCACCATGGATTGCGATGGCGTTGTGGTGAGGGACATCAAAGTCGGCCTTGAGGCTGCGAGGTTACCACAACCTTGGGACCTTGAGCTTGAGCCGCAATTTTTGCTACGGAGCCTTTTGGCGACGTAAGGCCTATGGTGACTGCGGCAACGCATGCTGCAATGGTGTTCATGGCCACGAGGCCAGGCGGTGGAGCGATTGGTGCGGTGCTCTCGGGCAAGGTGTCGGGAGGCAGAGTAGCAGCGTCGGCCGTGGGGCCGTTGGATGGATAGCTTGGGCCTGTTGCGGATTGCGTCGTTGAGGCGGTTTTACCTCTCTTTTGTAAGAGTTTTGCACTTATCATTTGTGAGTGCTTTATTTGTATTGTTCTGGCTTGGTTTTCCCAAGCTTTATCATTTTTAATTGTTCTAAGTTTGCAATCTTAGCTGTGATGCCTATGCCAGAGTTTCTTCGGTTGTGGGTGATCCTTAATAGAAGTGCACCAGATTGTCTTAATTTTTATGTTAGATTTCTTTGTTATTGTAATGGGCCTTTGTAGCTCATGATTAGGAAACCAAACCATATTGAAAGCCAAAAAGAATAGATCACTCACTCTAATCTATATCAATGTTTCATCTTCGAATTGATTATGTAATAGGTAGTTCGTTTGGCTGCTGAGAAAGTGAAGGAAAATGAAATCCTGAATTTGATTGAATGAATTGCAGATGAGCTCTTCCTTGAACACGAGACCGAAATAAAATTCCTAGATTCATTATCCCCATTAAGAAAGGATGCAAATGGGGTTGGGCCATACAATACAAGGTTGCTTGTTCGCTATTTTTTTTTTTCTTAAATCTTTTCAGGTTTTTTATTTCTCGAGCTTTTCTAATATTATATATTTTGGGTAATCGGAATGAAACCACTATTAGCTTTGTTTTGTTTTGTTTTGTTTTTTTTCAAACTTTCTATGTATCGATAAATTATTAATAGTGTTGACGTAAACTGAGCCCGTTTGCCCAGTGAGAACAAAACACGTGGACCTTGCTAGCCACATGGCAAAAAAGACCATCCAGTCCCCTATAAATGCCAACTACGCACGTTGGCCCTGTTCCCGACCATACCACCTCGGCCTCAGTACCATCCAAGAAAATATGATGAAAGGCTAATGGTCAGCCACGTCGACGACAAGACCTCCCATAACAAAGGAGGATTCACCTCATCTCGAAAATACCGCCCTTGTCCTCTCTAATACCACATATAAACCACCTAACCCGTCCCCTGACCAGATGGGACTCCGGTCGTTCGTAACAAGCTACTCTGCTCACTCCCCCTTAGTAAAATGAGTAAAGCCATCACGAGAAGAAGACGTGGAAGTACCCCGACCATCCGCCACTTGACATGATGGCCTGATGTAACCTAAACAGCTTGGCTCCAAGCCGAGGTGACCATTTTGAAGAATATCTTGTGAAACTCCCTATAAATAGGGCTTGAATTTATGTAAGTGTGACTGTTTCCAAGTACGAAGAAAAAAGACTTATCAAATACATAGAATATTACTCTCATTCTTACTTTTATTCCAACGTAAGCATCATACAATCAAGGAAACCGAATCTTCTATTCATTCAAGTAAAAACACTTGTATTTCATACGTTGACCATAGAAAGTTTGAGGTCTAAACATTTGGCGCTGTCTGTGGGAATCCACACTTAAAAGTTACACGTTTGTACTTCACTACCAGTATGCTAAACCGAAAGATGAAGGGGATTTTTACCCATGGCATTCCCAATCAGAAAATCATGAAGTGCCAAAAAGCGGAGAAACAAGAATAAACACCCAAGGTAGAATTACTAAAGAACGAAGTCGGCACTATGCAGGACCTGAATGAAACTCTTCATACCTAAAATGAGCAAATGCAATGGCAACAAATAAACCTCCAAGCAAACCTAAAGAAAGCTTAGAAGAGGGCCATCAAGGACTCGTGCTATACCAAAATGGTAGAAAGATGCATGTTCGTCGAGGACTAAGCATCCGCTTTTATACCCTAGCCAAGCCACGTTACTTCCCATTCCGACCTCGAGACCACCAACTCTAAGGAGATCATCCCTGTTGGCCGTAGTTTATGTAAAAGAAAGAAGTGTGTTGCCGAGCATGACTACTAGATGCCAGACGAACCCCATTCCATTCCCATTCAGGAGCCGAGCCTCTGTGCAGCCATGAAGGCTATGATCGAGAGGGGAAATGAGGAATGTGTGGGACAATCTTGGTAAGGCCAAGAGGACCTACAAGCTCAGTAGGATCGGCTTCACCGGCGAAGTGGACTACCCAAAGTGAGTATCAAAACGTGGTTATGGTATAAAAAAAACCCCGAAGAAGTGGAGGATGTGCATAGACTTCACGGATATCAACAAGGCTTATCCCAAATACAGTTTCCCCTCCCTAGAATCGATTAGCTGGTTGACGCCACCGTGGATACAACCAAATCCACATGGGCCTTGCTGATGAAGAGGACACCTCTTATATTACTGACTGAGGGCTATACTGCTACAAGGTTATGCCTTTCAGACTTAAAAATGCGGGTGCCACATACCAATGATTAGTAAATCAGATGTTCATTGAATACATCAGTCGGTCCATCGAAGTGTATGTAGACGACATGCTCATCAAGAGCCTCACTACCGACCAACATATCAATCACCTCATCGAAATGTTCATAATCCTCCGACAATACAAGATGCAGTTGAACCCCGCCAAATGTGTGTTCAGTGTGGAGTCAGGAAAATTCTTGGAATTCAGGGTTAGCCAGCGGGGGATCAGGCCAGCCTCGAAAAGATCCCAGCATTGGTTGAAATGGCCCCTCCCAAACAAAAAATAAAAGTACATGTGTGACAAGGCGCGTTGCTGCCCTTAACCGACTCATCTCGCAATCCACCGATCAGTGCTTACCATTCTTCAAGGATATACGAGGAGCACAACGGTATATCCAGTGGATGGAAGAATGCGACGATGCTTTCGGAGCTTAAAGAAGTACATGGGAGCCATTCATATCCTCTCTAAACCGGAACCTGGTGAGACCTTAGGCATTTACCTATATGTCTCCTCCTCCACAGTCAGTTCGGTCCTCGTCCGAGAGATCGATACCATATAGCGAGCCTTGTACTATATAAGCCGAGCCCTTATAGAGGTCGAGACGCACTACCTTGTTATCAAGAAGCTCGCCCTGGCCTTAGTAGTTTCGGCTCGGCGTCTAGGTCCATACTTCCGACAATGTCCTCCTTTGACCAGAGGTCCACCCCATCTCGGTTCTCACTAACCAACCACTTCGACAAGTCCTTCATCCACCAAAGGTCTCTGGATGCCTCGTCAAGTGGTCTATTTGAGTTGAGTGAATGCCATATCGACTATAGACCACGACCCGCAATAAAAAGGCTAGTCGTGTAAGATTTCGTCTCAGAATTCAGACTAGCCATGCTCATCACCAACGAACAGATAGACAAGCACACATTCATTCCCCACAAATGAGAAGAGCCCACCCCGACTAGAGCCAACATGAAAACTAAATGTCAATGGTGCTTCCAACCTACATGGGAGTAGTGCCGGGATCATACTCACCTCTCTAAAAGGAACAAGGTGGAATACACTCTCAATTTTCAATTTAAGGCCACCAATAATGAGGCTGACTATGAGGCCCTACTTGCAGGGATATGCCTCACCTATGATCTCGGAGCCAAACAACTGTCTGCGCTCAGCGACTCGATGCTTATCATCAACCAGGTCAATAACACTTACCAGGTTAAGGGAAAGGCTATGGAGGCCTATCTGGTAAAAGCATAATGTCAAGCATCCTTTTTTTTTTTTTTTTTTCAATACCACATCTACCATCTTTCAAATCCCCTGGAGCTAGAATGGCTGAGTTGACACTTTGGCCAAGTTAGCCTCTACCCTCGACGGGAAGATTAAGCAGAGGATCTCGATTGAATACCTCGCCAGACCCATCATTATTAATGACAAGAGCGATACCATGTCCGTTGACACCTCGCCAAACTTAATGACTCCTATCTACAACTACTTGGCCCACGGGACATCTCTTCCTGACGCTGAAGCCTCATGCCGATTGCAGAATCAAGCCGATCGATATACCATCATTAACAAACACATGTACAAGCGAGATTTTTTTGACAGGACCCGTCCTGAATTCCTCGAAACCCGGGACGAATGTTGTGGTATTTCCAACATCAAACTAATGATGGGCCCACTTACTAACGTCGTAGTCTTTCTTTCAAATTAAGGAAAAGGGAAACGGGACTTTTTGCCGAAATTTCTATATTCTCCCTTGAAAAAAGGACATTTTCCAAAATTTTCAACATGTTGAAGACACAATTGTAAACACCACCCAATAGCATGCACAAGATAAAAACATGCAATTTACATAATAGGCCTCCGCCCTTACATCCAACCCAAGTATGGGTGAAAACAAAGCATATCTAAAGGAAGGTTTCAGTTTACAACCGAAATGAAGTTCAACGAAAATTAAACAAATAGAGATGTCCAACAACAGGACCCGACCCAATTTTCACTGTGGAAATCGAGCCACGTCCTGTGCGTGTCCGACACCTGGCGAATGTCGGGCACAAAGGACCTTTCTACCCTTCTTACATCAATTTCTCTTTAAATTTTCCTTAGACTTCTGCCGAAAATTCGGCAGAGTCTCCCCTGTATTTTGGCCAAACCCAAAATTTTCACCTGTCAAACAATCTCAAATATTTCACCCAACAGCCAGAATGTTTCCAGTAATCAATTCAATTCTAATCTCCAAATTTTCAACTGGATATCAGAGCATATTCTCAAGTTCTCAAGGTTTAAAGGATTTTCTACAACTTTACCTTACTTGGTGGTGCGGAAGCTATGACTGGCCCGGTGGTGGATCCCACGTACCTCTATGGCTTGGGGGCGAAAAACAGTTTGAAAATGTGAGTGGACAAAAATAATGTTCTTCAAAACAATTATCATAAACTTAATATCCCCCATTGTAAAAAGAAATTTAGCTAAATAAAACTGAATACGTACTTTCTACGCCAAGCATATTCAACTCAAGGCATTCTATATCAGTCATATTCAAGTTCGAAAGTTTCATACAAAACCACTGAAATCAAAGCTTTCATCAAAGTGCTGAAATCAAACGTGTATAAAAACTCTGTACTCAAACCTTGCATACTGAACAAGTATAAAGGTATCTATGCCTGAAAAATCAGAAAGGCTGTTATAAAATAACTGAAAATCATAATTAAATAAAAGAAACTCAAAATCCTTTGAAAATACCACCAATTTGTACCCCTGTCAGATCCGTCAATTCCCTGGCAGGTCTCGGGCGTCACACAGGCTACCCGAGCCGCAAACTGGCGAAATCAGGGGACTATGATCAGCCTGTCCCGCCGGCAGATTCCTCGGTGACACCAAGTCAGCTCGAGTCGCTCTGGCAGGATGCAGGGGACCGTAGTCAGCCTGATCCGCAATCCTGGCAGGTCTCGGGGACACAGAGTCAGCCGAGCCGCAATCCTGGCAGGTCTCGGGACACCAAGTCTGCCGAGCCGCAAATCCTGGCACTCACGGTCCGAGCGTCCCCGGAACTCGTGAGGCAAGTCAAGTGCACTGACTAACTGAAATCGGACTGGATGTCCGTAGACATCGGTCCAACTCTGGGTAATCACCAAAGAAAATGGGTACGAGGTGGTTTTAAATTAAATTCCTTTAAAACGAACTATCTGAAGAATAACTGTAAAACTCAAGTCGTGCTGCGGTCTCAATTGATTCGAAATTCAAACTCTGTTTCTATAACTGGTAAATAGGCAGCACCGACTTATAGAACTGTTACTGTACTGATCATGTTCGAAATCGTAATAAAACTTACTCAAAGACTAAATAAAGAAACTTATTCAAATAAATTCATTCTGAAAACTTATTTATATAAAATCAATATAAACTCATTTATAGAACTTATTTATATATAAACACATCAAAACATTTAAGAAATCTGATTTAGGAAAGAAGGTCCACTCACAGATGGTCCGAGCCACTTTGACCCTTCGAAGGTCTCTTTTGCAATCATGTCGGGCTCCTGGTGCCTGATTACCCATAAAGATTAAATTAATAAATTGCTGAATAAAAAGAATTTCAACTAAACACCCTGCCCCCGGCTCCTAGAAATACGTGCCTTTCAATTCAAATTACTCCTATGCCCACATTAGCATTTTTGCAAACGCTTGGAACAGTTTTGGGAGGTCCGGTACTCAGCTAAGCGATAACCGTCAGATCGGCCGACCCGGGACCCGTGGGGTCCAAGGTCTCCGATGGCCAATCTGGACTTTCCTGAAGGTTTCTCATAGGACGGGAACCATGTTCTGCGAGTTTGGTCCAAATCGGACGGTCGGATTGGCCAAAATCGCATTACTGCTTAAAACCCTAACCCTAGCCCCAGGGTTCACGATTTCGGAGTATCCGGGACTCCGATTCGCAATCCGTCGAATCCTGCGTGATCCTGAAATCACGTAGACCGACATATCCAAAATTCAACGCGATCCAACGATCACACGACACTGCACCCACGGATCGCGCGATATGGAAAATACGTTCGGGGCTCAAACGGACTCCGAATTGAGATCCGCGAAATCCCACGCACTCGTGACGACACGAGGACCCCAAAACTGGCCAGAGCCATGCCACCACCCTGGCCCACGCGCCGCCACACGCTCGGGGCAGATCGGGTGTCCAAAGCGATTCGGGTGTGCCGAAAAATCGGGGAACCGAGACTCCAAACTCCTACCCTAGGTAAAACACCCCATTTGGAGTCACTTTTGTTCTTGGACCACCCCCAAAAAGTGACCAGAAATAGTGGTTTTTAAGGGCCGAAGTTTCGGCCAAACTTCCAGTCGAAAATCGAACCCCTTAACGCTAAAAGCGATCGAAGCCCATACACCCATCAGCTAGAGCACGAAAAATAGCTGAGAAACCATACCTTACTCGATCGATTTGGTGGAGAAACAGAGGAGAAATCTGAACTGGAAGTTCGAGTTGCATTCGAACGAACCGTCGTCGAAAACCATGGTTTGCCGGCCAGATTCCGGCACCCCCGAGGCTGGTGTTGGTTGGAAAAGAACGGTGGTTGAGTCACGGTTCCAACGGTAACCACGGCGGAGATCGGTTCCAAGTGTGGTGGCTGTGGCGACGTCGAAAGTGAGCGAAGGTCGGCTGCTGGGCAAAATCGCGAGGAGAGAGAGAGCTGACGGGGGAGAGAGAGAGAGGGGTATATAAATCTGACTTTTTGGCCAAATTACCATTTTGCCCTTCGCGGTTTTTAGACCATAACTTCTTCGTTACAGCTCCGATTCGGGTCTACTCCGTGTCTACGAACTCCTTTCGCCGTGCTCTACGCAATGGCATAAGCGAAATTCCCAAATTCTTTCTCGATCAAAAAACCAAAATTTCCCCCATTAAAATATGCGAGGGCAATTTGGTCATTTTGCTAAAAGATATTTTCCTTACCTTTCTAGATATTCCTTTCTTTTTAGATATTTTGTTTTGGGTTGTTACAAAAGTAATAGTTTAAGTCACGGCTGCACCTAGGTGAAACCCCAGGCTACCTACGTACCTCTTGGTGAGGGATCAAGCCACATGTAGTTCTTTTATCAACAATCACGATTCAAGGCTCGCAAGGGGGGCCTTTTACCCTGTTTGAGTCAAGCGGTGGACTTGCTCTATAAGCATGTCGGTTCCCCTGAGGCCCGAGCTATGCTCACCCTCAGAGGAATTCCATCCAAGTCAACCACAAGGCGCTTGGGGTCCTCCGCCTTCCTCTTTTTCGATCACTCTACCTCTACATCCGAATGCCCTTCAAGGTCGTCCTCCTCATCTAATAACGCCTCTGGTACTCACTCCACCTCGGCCTCCCTCACTTCCACCTCATCTGATGAACTCAAAACTCCCACTATAGAGGGAATCACCTAGGCACCCACCCTCAGCCCCATTGGCGGCCTATCCCCTAACCGATCCCAAGCCTCATCCAAATCCTTAAAATTTACACTACCCTTGCTGGACCCACTGTGTCCTTCCTCTTTCTTAGCTATGCTCACTATTTTTTCCTTCTTTTCTCTCTCCCTCCTGCCCTAAAGACAATAACAGAGAAAACTAGAGAGAGAAACTCTCACCTGGCTGCCACGATGTCTTTGCACGAACAAGCCCCCTTTTTCTTCCTCTCTCCCATCGCACTCAGCCAACTAGCTGCACCAGCTTTCACACTCGAACTTAGAGTTTTTGAAAGCTCAAAATGGCTGAAATAAAATTCCTCCCCAAAGGCTCCTATATATAGCACTCTTGTTGATCATCTTAGCCTTCCGCCCTGTCTGAATGCCCATTCCTGGATCGTCATCACGTGGGGCTCTCATCGTTTCTCTCAATCGACGCAAAGTAGACATCACACCCATTTTGTCTCCCCAAAAGCCTCATCATCATGCCTGCAATAATTGCACAACACCCGAACATTTGACACCTATCCAAACCGTTCTCGGACTGATCGGACCAAACAGCTCGGGCACGAAAAAATCTTATTAGGCAGACCCAAAGGACAGAAGCAACTCCCCACCCAAGGAGACTCTTCATCTTTGCATAGTAATGGCAAATATGTCTCCCCATCTTTGCATGTGCGTGAGTTGTAGCACTGGACAGCTTGTCATCTATGGCTAGCGTTTGGTGCGCTTCCTTCTTCTCACTCCTCCAAGTTCTTTGCCCTACCAGCTTGACAGACATACTTGTCTTCCTTGCTGCTTCCAACAGCCGAGAAAATTGACTGATGCTAATATTCTCCAAGTAAACTCTATAATCTGCCACAATGTTGCTAATGCAAATCTCGACAAGCGCCTCATCATCTTTCTCGTCATAGCAATCCAAAGCCAGGTCCCAGAACCTACATACGAAGCCCACAGGATCTTCCCCATGTTTTTGGCGAGTATTGTTGAGTTCAGTGGTAGTAACTCTCTCTTTATGCTGAAAGTATTTCTTACAGAACCTGCTTGCCAAATCATCCCAAGAGCGAACAGAGCCTGGTGCCAATGTCGTGTACCACGTATAAGCTCGATCGGTAAGGCTTTTTGAAAACTCTTGGAGTCGAAGATTACAATCACCATTATGTGGTCCCAAATCATCAAGGAAACGGTTGACATGTTCCTTCGGGCTTCCTTTCCTCTCATCGAGAAGGACAAAGCTTGGTGCCTCGTAACCTTTAGGATGTGGTTGCTGGAGTAAGCTCGATGGATATGGTGGCTGAGGAATATACTTCCAATCCTCTTGGCTTCGGCTAAGCTCTTTTTCCAACATGGCAACGACATCCTCCTGGGTAACAAAAGATGGTCCCTTTTTGTTCAGACCTTTTCCAGCAGTAGCAGACTCCTCTTGTGGGTGTCTGTCATTTTCTTCGCTTGGCTTAGAGACAGAACTTTTCAGTTCTTTGATGGTTTCCATCATCTCCCTCTTGGTTCCCCCTATAGCTTGTACAGCTATAACGAGAGCTGTGAGAGTGAAAGCTCCCTCACTTGCATGTTCTTACTCTCTAGAAGAGACATTTTGCCTTGATTCAGAATCACCATGGTCGGGCCTATCTTGGGAAGCCATGGTAGTGCTCATAGTCTTCTTCATCGGAGGCATTAGTGAAAATGGCAGCCTGATCCCCAGTGAAGTGGCCAATTTATGTAGGGGTCTTTTTGTTCCAGCAGCCTGACGAATGGGCTTGGATTGCTGTGAGAAGAGAACGAACAAAAATCCCCTAGTGCCTGAGTTCAAAAACCAAGCTTCTAAACGAGTTTTTGCAGAGTTTGATGAAACTTTAGAAAAAAACTCTTTTAGGTCCTTGTCACTAATAACCAAATAAATATAACAAATTGATGAGTGACTTAGCTTGAGGAGCTTGTGGCATGGGAGCTAAGCTTTCACAAGTTTAGCAATTTGAGAGAGAGAAAAGCATGAGTTTCTTACAGAGAACAAGGGTTTAAAATGGGGCAGAGGAAAATTAGGAAGATTTCTATCTCGAGGAAAGAGAGAAAAAAAACAACGGAAGAAGAAGATGGGTGTCCTAAGTGAATTCCAATTGCTTGACAAAGCTTGGTCATGCTCTTGATGATGATTTGCTGGGTAGAGGAAGCTCCCCTTTTATAGGCACTTAAAACCCCTGATTTTATCTAACCTCCTTCTTCCTTTATCTTTGCTTCTTCCCATTTGATCCTATTTGGTGAAATTTTCCTATCCAAGGCACATGGATAAAGAGCCCTTTGAGGTTCCAAGGGTTTTGTGTGGCTGGACCTCCCTATGGGGGTGAGGCGCCACCTGCTTTCCTTCTTGGTTTTCAAAATGGTGCTTATAGAGGAAAAGAAAAATGGGTAGAGTTATTTGTCCAATGGGTATTCTTCCTACATACATGAATTTCCTTTGGTCCCTACTATGGCTTCTCGTTGACCATCTTGGAGTTCCGACAAGGGTGGAGCACAATGCCAGATTTTTACAAGGCGTTGGGCTGGGCTTGTGTGTACAGTATTGGGTTACTAGCATATTATTTCCAGCGTCTAATGGGTTTTCGCCAAGCTGCTGGAAATAGCTTATTTAATTTGGGCATTTTATTGATGTGGGTTGTCTAAGTGTTATAGCAGACTACTAGATGTCCTCATAAGGCATTGAATCACTTTTCCCTCTCTCTCTCTCTCATGCTAACCCATGTGTTTGGGCCCGAGGAACGGGCTTGAGTTTTAACGCTCCTAAGTGGCCTAAAACTTTCATTCCTCGAACCCTTAATGGGCCATGTGATTGCTTGTTCTCGTCCATACCACAACATTCTCAGCAAGCCCCAGGTAATTATGTGGCTTGG
Organism: Prunus dulcis; assembly: GCF_902201215.1. Classification (NCBI taxonomy): domain Eukaryota; kingdom Viridiplantae; phylum Streptophyta; class Magnoliopsida; order Rosales; family Rosaceae; genus Prunus; species Prunus dulcis. Next base: position 387,827 of record NC_047656.1, on the reverse strand, counting down.
GCCCACTTAAGCTTATAGCACGATCTGGTATTAGAATAGTGGTTCTTTACATGGCATTGCGTGCTTATTTAACATGCTTGTGCTTGGGTTTTATTGTACCGCAATAAGCTATGATCGGGCCAAGTAGCTTCGGATAGGTTGGTGAAAGCGAATTTATAAAGCCGGTGCATTTTTGTTCCTTTTGCGCATGCTTGCTTGGAGTGACGCATGGGGCATGGCTTATGTAGGTGCGTCCCATAATTTCTCTTATGTCAAGCATAAGCCTGGGCCTAGTCCTCGGATTTTTGGGCCTCAACACCACCTAACCCGTCTCCTGACTAGATGGGACTCTGACCATTCGTAACAGGCTACTCAGCTCACTCTCACCCCTAAGTAAAATGCGTAAAGCCATCATGAGAAAAGGACCATCGTCCACCTGACAGGACGGCCTGATGTGACATAAACAACTCGGCTCCAAGTTGAGTGATCGGCTTAACGAATATCTTGTGAAACTTCCTATAAATAGGCTTGAATTTATGTAAAAAGTGTGACTGCTTCCAAGTACAAAGAAAAAGACTTATCAAATACATAAAATATTACTTTCGTTCTTACTCTTATTCCAACATAAGCATCATACAATTAAGGAACCAAATCTCCTCTTCATTCAAGTAAAAACACTTGTATTTCATATGTTGACCACATGAAGTTTGAGGTCTAAACAAATAGCATGGACTATTAATAAACTATTGGCTTGTTTGTTATGAGGGATAAGTTTTAGTCATCAACCTCTTATAGATGGTCTCCATTCTTTCTCCAAGTTAGGCAACATAATATGCCTTCAATGCACATGAAATGTAGGCATTTTTCTAGTCTAATGTAGTCCTCCCTACCAAACAAGCCCTTGATATGTTATTGATAAATTGTTGACAAGTTCTTAACAAATATTAACGGGGTTATTGATAAATATTAAAAGCATTTATAAACATTTTTGCATGCATTGGTTAGAGATTTATAATTGAAGACAATGTCGTGTGTAATTTGCAAAAATTTCTAGGGTGTTTTTCAATTTTTTCAAATCTAAGTGACACGTGGTCTCACTAGTGTAGTGGTTGAGAGCAATTGCTCCCTCAGGAAAGGTTCTTTGTTTGAATTTTAATATATGTACAATGTGTGAGACTTTAGTATGTTATTGCCTCTCTCCTTAAAAAATGTCCTTAAAAAAGTGAGACGCGGTCCTACATGACAGGAACATACAAACATTTTTTCTCTAAAATGGGTTTATTTTCATGCTTTGAATGGATAAGGTTGGGTTGTGCTACCTCACATTCGGTGTGTATCGAGATTCAAAAAAACAAACAAGGCTAACCAAAAGAAAATGAGAGCGACTAGTGTTATAGCTTTCAGTATTTTGGTGATGGGCGGGTTGTTTTACTTTATTTTATTTATTTTTATAAGTTACGAGAAAGTTTCAAATATATCCTTGAATTTAATGAAAAATTAAACAGCACTGACCAAAAATGACCATTATTGCAACGCGCGCAACCTAATGGACGGCTGTAACTATTATTGGGATTTGAGGACGAAAATGCAAAACATAGTATAGTTCTAGGAATGCAACAATTAACCGTATATTATTTTTCAAAGAAAAACACATGATAAACCGGCACTATCCGGTAATTGCAAGGATTACCGGTTACATAAGAATCGGCCTCTCTCTCTCTCTCTCTCTCTCTCTCTCTATGTACGTATGTATAATAGACAAAAGCCAAAACGTCAAAAAGCCAAGCCAGACAACAAAAGGGAAAGGACCTCCTCACCACCCACATAAAATCGCATTTGCCTTCTCTCAGAGCAGACCCGACCCCAAACAAAATCCACGATCGCTCACAATTTCTTCCATCAATACCTATAAAACAAAACCTTATTTGAAAATCTCCCTCCCCGAATTCCAATTTTCCCGCGAACTTTTTCCTAGTTTATTTTCTCAGTTCTTCTGTTTTCTTAAATCCTTTTGGAACCCTAGATTACCGAAAGCTCTGGATCTGATTGAGGACGATTATAAGGAATAATTTTCGGGAACCCAGAAAAACAAAGTTAAAGGATTTGTAGCAGAAACAGAAGAACACTTAAAAACATATATATATTTTCTTCTTTATAATACTATTTTTGGAAAATCGCCGAAGTCTTGAAGGTGGGATACAGGGAATGGAGGAACAAGGTGGATTCGAAGAGAACCAACCTGTGGATCTTTCCATTCACCCCTCTGGTATTGTTCCCACTCTTCAGTAAGTCTTTCTCTACCCTCTTGCTTTTGAAGTTTCTAATTCTGTTTTATTGAACCATCTTCATCATTTTTTTGGCAAAAGAAAAGAAAACCATCTTCATCATGTACAAGGCTTCCGAATTGAGTACTGCGTAGCGGGCGTGTTTAGGTCTGATTCATGGGTTTATGCTAGGATTATTGGTTTGTAGGTTGATGGGGTTACAGTGGTCTCCCAAAGCGGAAGGAAGATGAAATTTTTTTAGTTTATACTGATTCGTTTGCATCTCTAAGATGCTTTTTGTGTTTTAAAAGGATTGAAAATTTTCCAACTTTTGTGGTTGAAGTCGAATTTTTCCCCAATTTATATGAACTTTGGTTTTTTGTTTTATCTAAATCTTGTGGGAATTGAATTCTATCTGCCAATGTAAGATTTCATTAGATAGTGCTCTCTGTTATTGTAAACGAAGCTATGGCTCGAACTTGTTCTCAAAACTGATTTACATGGAAATAGTATTTTTGTTTTTAGTTTTCCGGCCAAGCTTGGTGATGAAATCCACCAGGTTTCCGTACCTGGAGTCTCTCCAGACTGGCTTGGTGGATAATTTTTTTTGTCCTTCCTAGTCACCCACCAGTTTTCAGTGCCTCGGTACTTTTCGCATGCATAATATCAAGACATTTTAATCTAACCTATAGGCCCCCCTTCTGTGAGCTATAACTCTATTGTGTGATGGAACTTGTTTTGATGCCAAATGTACTGCATCTGTGGTAGAACTCGCTACTAAAAAACAAGCTTATATGGGTTTTGTGCCCTTTGTTGGTCCATGCTATCCATTTATTCGATATGTATGTTTGGGTCATGCAAAACTTTGTGCTATTAGCGCAAAGATATGAAGAAATGTTATTAAACTGTCTTTGCTATAGAATGTGCGGAATTGTCAACAAGTGTTCATCTCTTATTGTTTGTTTGTAGTGGAATTATTAATATTCAATTATTTTCTTTTACTTTTTACTAACACATTATTCTTATAATCTGGAGTATTTTGTGCTAAATAATGAAGCTTATTAATTCCTTCCGTTCTGGTTGTGTTTGTAGGAATATCGTATCTACGGTTTACTTGGGTTGCCGGCTGGATCTCAAGCAAATTGCGTTGCAAGCTCGGAACGCTGAATACAACCCCAAGGTATGCGAGAGTTTGTGTATAATTCATTTCTGTAGTGTATTGACAGTTGAGTGTTGGTAGTTCACTCTTTTTTTAGCCTCTTACTTTCACTGAAATTTTGATGTCGTTGCTTTTCACGTGGGTAGAAAGTATTGGAAACCAGTGAAAGTTGACACTCGTACTCCTTTCACACTGCTTTTCATACGTATGCCTCCCAAGTCCTCCCAGCCAATAAGTATTTGTTGTAATAAAAGGGACCAGTTTATATGAAGAGAAAAAAGAACATAATTAATAGCAAACTAAACAGATGTGCTAATAATCCTATCACTATTTCTTTAATGTTGAGCATTCAGTGATTCCTTAGCATCTTATAAAATTGGTTGAATTTCTGTTGAACTCGCTCTCTCTCTCTCTCATCCCCCCTGGAACAAACACACGGATGCATCCCAGTATAACTTAACTTGTGTCAATAACAGACCATGACTTATTTTCTGGTGCTTTAGACATTTAGGAGAATTGAATAATAACTTATTTTTAATTGAACGTTCTTGCAGCGTTTTGCTGCTGTTATTATGAGAATAAGAGAACCAAAAACTACAGCGTTGATATTTGCCTCTGGAAAGATGGTGAGCTCTCCACAAATTTCTGCTATTCCAATTGCTGACAACCGCATGATTTATTTTCAGCTGTTCCTAATTTGTTTCTATAACATTTTTGGAACTGGTATACTTTTGAATCTCTCAGGCTCCTGTTCAGTCCCACCATTGGTGGTAAATGCCTTTGTTTTTTAAATCTATGCTACCATGTGAGATCTGAAAGAACAGTTTATCGTACTTGATGTGTTTGATATCATAATCCAATTGATTGTGCTATTATCTGTGGACATGGCTATTGGGGTACAATTCAGACATGATTATGTATTTGTTGACATGTGTTTGGAACCCCACATACATGGCCTTGGTAATTGTCATGTTAAGTATCAGTAATGTATTTTGCCTTTTTCTTCGCAATAATTTACTGTTTTTTTCATCAGCTAATTTTGGTTATTAAGTCTAAATTGAAGTGTATGTTTGATATTGGTTATGGTCATCTGGACTGCATGTTTTGTCTAAAATTCACAATATCTTGAAGCTTAAATTGACAACTTTTGATGCTCAAGATGATAAGATATATTTGGAGATGGAGTTATCCTTTTATGAGGTTCATTTCAAATGGCATGTGTACATAGTAGAATTGGCATTGAATTAGTTGTTACAGTTTAAAATTATGTTTTCAGTCTCTTTTATTGGAACTACCATAAGTCATGGGTGGTTGGTCAATAATTTCATGAGATCCTGTTTTTGCACCCTCCACTTCTGCTGCCAAAACTGGCTTTCAAAAATTTACTCGTGCAATTCTAGTTGACTACTGCATTTCTCATGAGCCCTAGAACGTGATAAGCCCCCCTCCCTTTCCCCTCCTGCCTTGTTTATAATTTAAAATTTGACCATTATACCTTTTTTGCCTCTGTTTAAGATATTTAATCTCTCTGGTAGTTCAGGTATGCACAGGTGCGAAAAGTGAACAGCAATCAAAACTGGCAGCAAGGAAGGTAGATGGTGCACACTCTCACAGTAAAAAACGTAGTTCTATATATATGGGATTTTTCATATATTTTGACGCGTTTTTAGGCATTTTAAGGCAGGAGTAGAGTGACATTCGACTTTTATTTTATCCTTGTTTACTTAAAAAAAAATTAGTATCAACCTCAAGTGCTGTGAGTTTGTGACTGAAATTTTTTTTCCTTTGTTACTGGTCACAATCAGGAGTGGTAGTCGTTATTGATGATTATACTTTACATAATTATTTAGTTAGATTAGTGAATCTTTAAAAGGTTGCAAGGGCATACTGACGAATTTCTTTCATCTGTTTTGATATTTTTGGTTCCCAGTATGCCCGAATCATCCAAAAGCTTGGATTTAGTGCTTCGTTTAAGGTATCTCTCTCTGTCTCTGTCTCTGTCTCTCTGTCTCTCTCTCTCTCTCTTGTGTAATACCATTGAGAACAATTCCTTTATATTTTTTTATTATTCGTTAATGCATGCTTTTATGAGTATCAGGATTTCAAGATTCAAAATATTGTTGGCTCCTGTGATGTTAAATTCCCTATAAGACTTGAGGGTCTTGCATACTCTCATGGTGCCTTTTCAAGTGTAAGTGAAGACTTTCTGTCCCAGGCTTATGTATTTCATGTCAGTACTTGATGTGATTTTTAAGCTTTTCTTTTTGCGTGTATTGTTTTTGATTTCTCTTTCATAATTCTTGTCTGTTGATGTTAAATTTTTTTCATGATCTGACGTCCATGTCGTTTCTACTCTTGGGATGATCATTTTAGTCTATGGTTGGCACTTTAGGTGTTTATATTTTATGATCAAGTTTATGAGATTATTATCTTTGCATGTGGACATTTTGCATTTTAGGTGCTTATAATCGATGAGATTTGTGTGTGTCCCCTCTCCAGTCGATATTTGTGTGATTTACGATAGCTGTAAATTGTTGGTAGGTTAAAGTGCAACAGGGAAGTTCATGGACGAGAGGAGAATTTTTGACTGAATGGATAATTTTACCATCATCACCCCAGTAGGAGACTTAGGCATCACACATCCTAGGGATAAACAAATGCTTGGTGGAAAATTCTGCAAGTTATTTCATGTCCCAAAATAAAGGTTGACAAGCCTATTTATGAAGCTCTACTAGCCTGACTACTAAATTTTTTCATGACTCCCTCCCAGATATACAATGAATCCATACATACATTCAACCAACACAAGGACTACTATATATGAATCCTAGACACAACCCTTACTTTGAAACAACATTATGATAGGAAAATGTATGTGGCCAATACATGAATCATTGGGATCAAACAGATCCTTGCATTTTAAAATTTGACTAAATGGATAGATCTAACAGGTTTAGAATTTCTGTTGTGATCCTTTATTTTTTGTTATGTTGGTGCAGTATGAGCCGGAACTTTTTCCAGGGCTGATATATCGCATGAAGCAGCCGAAGATTGTTCTTCTTATATTTGTGTCGGGGAAAATTGTTATTACGGGTGCAAAGGTGATTTGTTTTTTTTTCTTGTCCACTTTGTCTAGTTTATTTTCTATTGCGTTTGCAAATGGAAATTTGATAATGTTTTGTTTAATTTGATGTCTTAGGTAAGAGAAGACACGTATAAGGCCTTTGAGAACATATACCCTGTCCTTACAGAGTTCAGGAAGGTCCAGCAATGGTGCGCCCCCCTCACTCTCCCAAGAGCACAAAGAAAAAATCTGTTGCTTGATGAAATCTTAATTTTGGATGTTTCTCTAGCACTTTTTTGCTAATTGATTCCTCTTATCTTCTTCGTAGATCATACTTACTACACGTGTTAGCTGTCGCTGGCAGACACGTCTATCAACGTAGCTCCGGTGCTGTCATTGGCAATGCATGCAGCAACAATTTTTTTTCTTATTTTCTGGTTGGGTGTAGAAAGAAGGGGTTAAGATTCAGAGTGTGAAAGCTTTGTTGTCAGTGGCAGATAATCCAGGATTGATGAGATTGTGATCCTGGAGGAGTTGGAGTTCATAAATAAGAACATGCAATTTTGATAGTAGAATAGAAACTTCACTTCTTTCTTGCATAAATGATATCCTATTAAATTTGTTCTCTCCTTTTCTTTCACGATGCAGCCAATTTGAACTCATTTTGCTGGACTGAGTCGCCAAAAAGAGAGAACGAAAATGGAATTTATACAAGCTTTTGCATTAGCTTTAGTAGAGAGTGAGAAAGCAGTATTAAGGACCCTGCAGTTGCCTTCTTGTTAACTAATAA